>NW_027094086.1:43649017-43714017 GCF_029207755.1 Chamaea fasciata | reverse complement strand
GCCGATTCACTGGAAAAATGATACTGATATGTGTGTGTAGGACCAAGTTTGAGCATACATGTGGATTCTCATTAAGTGAAAACTGAGAGTTGCAGGAGTGTTCTGTCAATCCTGAAATAAAAAACGAAAAAATCACAAGACCAAAATACCCCACAACAACAACCTGTACATTTTGCCTCTGATCTCATTTACATGAATGATTCAAATAAATGGATTTCAGTCATGAAAAATGAATTTTCAAATTAAGATGTAGACTTCAGTGGGAGTAATTTGATTCTCATAGCTGTTATTGAGGAAGTGCTTGATTTTATTCTGGTTGCCATCTCGATCAAGTGTTTATGAAGCCTTGGGTTACAGAAAAATTTCCAGTTCTTTCCCTAAAGAAGTTAAACTTGTAAGAAAGAAAAGAGAAAACCTACATTTTACAATGTACTGAGTAAATTAAGTTTAGGACAGTCTTATGCTTTATTAGTGTTTTAATGAAAAATAAAATTTAAATTTAGAAACAAAAAACATTTATTTTAAATATACAATGACATTAAATATGGTTACTTATCTTCAATTTGCTCCATTAGTTTGACAGTATCATATGCTATTAGCTCTCAAATCATAAGAAATAAAGACTAAAAATAAAAGGCAATCCTAATGCCTAATTTTCACACAGACCTAAATTAGGTGTAATTGTAATGAAACTAATGGGTTTAAAACAAGTAAACTGTGAAAATCAGTCCCCCAATCCCTACTAGAGCTTACTGAATTTTCATTTGTCAGCTTTTTTACCTAATATGTTGCAGGAATAACAAGGTATGACATGACGATATTTGAGCCAGATTGGAAACTTTAAAATAGGTGAATAACTTCATCCTTTTCCATATGAAACTAATTTTATAACAATATTCCTTTTCGAAGACCTAGAAGGACTCATTTACTGGAGGGGAAAAAAAAGAAGAGGACAAGGAATGAACTTTGGCCATGTAAATTCCTTTCTTGAAACATCATGCCCGTAGTCAAATAGCACCTGCCCAAAGAGCACCTGAATCTCAAACTCCCCTAAGACTTATCCTCAAACATTTTAGTTTAGATATGTAAAATGTTAATGTTTGATGAGTATTGTAACTTGGAAGTATTGTAAAATGAACTCCTGGAGAATTAGTTTCTTTCTAGGCGTGTTACAGATGTAGTTATGATTCCCATTTAGTGGTGCAAACTTGTACTTTCATATACTACAGTTAAAATTTACTTAGAAAAGAGTTCCTCAGAAGTAAGTGATTTAATGTGCTGCCCAAGGGGATAAAGGGTTAACTGCTCCAACCCATCTTTTGCTGCAGATGAAGGATATCTGAAGTATGGGAAGATACAGTAAATCAGCAAGATAATCAGAAAAGTATGCAAAACCCCCACAGGAATAATCATAAATAGAAATTAAATGTGAATACAAAATTGTAAAATGCATATATCGCCTAAGAAACCAGCAGTCATGACAGCATCACATGCACACTGCAATGTGAAGTCAATCCAGCTGTCCATCTAACCCACCCAGCAACAATCATGATGAGAGGCCATGTAGAGAAGAGTGTAAGGGCAGAATAAACACAGGCAATATTTCTCCGTAACATTTTCCTATACCAGACCAGACAGACGAGTTCAGACTGGAGACCTTTTTTTCCAGGATTCCCCATGCTCAGTAAGTAATCCAAAATTTCAGAACACCTCCCTGTAACCACAAGGTCATTTTTCTGAGTTTCCACAGTGTTGTATATTTCTCCTCTTGTCCTTGTAGCATACATGGAAACCCAAGAAAGGGAAGCTTTGCATTAACCTAGAAAAAAATTAATTCAAAATCTCTGAAAATAGGTATTAAATTCTCTGTAGGACTGAGCAGCCATAAAGACATCTTGTACTACTCAAGGCTAAGGAGTGTTGCAGGAAGGGGAGAGTCAGGGAGTGGCTTGTTCTGTTTTCTCTCCATCATGTCCCCAGGGACATTACAGTCCAAGATGGCAGTTCCTCCACCATACAGGAGGGTCAGAAAACTGCAAAGGTTGCTTCAGAGGGATCCATGACAGCTGTGACAAGCTGGCATGTTAACATGACTCTTGAAACTGCTGTGACCCATCACAGTTTTTGAGGAGTTAAGTGTAAGAAAGAAACTGTTTTCCTGAGTCTTCAGCTCTCAGGTTACTGCTCCAGTGCCAGTAGATGTGGCAAAAATGATGCTAAATAATGATACTATACTGACTGCATATCCATGTGGCAAATACTGAATATTACGGAGTGAGAAATACAGCACTACTAGAAGAAAAATGCTTCTGTTTTCATTTTCTTCAAAATCATCCTTGACAAATGAGTAGTTCGCTAAGGTGTAGTTCTTTCCAACCCGCTCTCACCTCACAAAACAGAAAAATTTCTGTTTCTTTGTGCAGATCTCCTCAGATCCCTGATCAGCTGCTTTTAAATTGTTTCAAAACCACATTTCTGCTCTGATGCCACACACATGCTCGGTTCCCACAGTGCTTGGGCTCAGAAGAATAAACCATTCAATTTGGAAAAAATACTTCTTAAGAGAACACTTGAAAGCAGGATCTAAATTTGATCCCTCACTCATCAGCCTGGAGTATCACAAAAACATATTTATAAAACCTTGTGAGCACAAAGACTGTAACAAAATTTACATGGATCATCACTTCAAGGAGGAGTGGTTCTTGTCTCTCCAGCACAAAGTTTGAGAAAAGAGTAGGATGGGAATAATTATAAGCAAACCATATATATTCTATTTCGGTAGATAGAAAAGAGTAAGGGGAATTGTACAGCAGAGTGTTGGTTTGACCCAACTGATATGGTAACATTTTTATTTGCTTTCTGCTTCTGTCCTTAATTGGTTCCTTGTGCAGCGCTAGCAGCAGCCCTCCAGAGTACGCAGTCAGATGACAGTCATGTTATGTCGCTCCTCTGACAGATGTTTACTGATTTATCCTTAGGAAGGATTTGGTTCCCAGATCTATCTTCCCAGGCATAAGCAAAAGACATAACATGAGAGGGTTTTATTTAATTCATAACTTTGTCCTCTCTTGCAACAGGTACATATTTAATTTAAAAAAAGAAAGAACGAGACAAATGTTTGCATCCAGGTTGCATTATGGTAACAAAAAACAAACAAACAAACAAAAAAGTTTAAAATATGAATCCAGTATTCTGGTAAGAAAGAATAAGTAGCAAGGAAAAAGCCAGAGAAGCAACAAGCTGAGGCATCACATCTGAATCCTGAATATTTTTGAAGGATACATTTGAAGAAGATAGTTACTGTATTTAAAGAAAGTGTGCATAGTAAAATAATGTAAAGCATTTAATTCTTCAAATGCAACTTGGGATGATTATATTGCCTGTTGCAAGAAGTTTCTTGTAAGGAATTTTCGGCGTGAAATGCTTGATTGAGTCAATCAAAAGATGGGATATTACACATTTGATAATTTTGCACATGACAGGCAGTATTTCGTAACGGTAGGTCATTTGATTCTCTGCAGGTGGCTCTGTTGGTTTCTGGAATATTATACTGTGAATTACATGTTACACAAATGAAAGGCTGTTATAATTCTGGATAACATTGTATTTGATTCTATAAACATCTTTAGGCCTAATGCAAAGATCCCTTTGAATAATTTATCCAGCTAAGTGTCTGTGGTCCCAAACTTCTAATTTAAAAATGTTGATAAATGAAGTATCTCTTTAGCTAATAAATGAAGTATCTCTTTAGTTATCCTTTGTCAGCAACATTCATTTTAATGGAAAGTGAGTTTACAGGGTTACATGATTGAACTACTGAGCCAAGTCAGTGTTGGCAAATGATGGGCTAAATTATTGATGTTACACACTAATGAATTCTGATGAGAAATAAAATACAGACATTACATTTCAAGTGGTTCATAATTATTTTTGCACTTTAAAAGCAATTTTATTCCTTTTCCAAATCATACTGGTTCTGTAAAACAAAAACATAGTTAGTGATTATAAGCAAAATTATTGAGTTTGAAGCAAAAAGGCTTCTGTAAGTTTTCTTATGCAAGTATAATGGTATTCACTCTAGGATTCTGATTCCTTCTTATACTTCTGGGAGAGGATAATTAAATTAAATGTCTAAATTTTTAAACTGCTGTCTTTAAACAAAATAATCTACTTTTCAACCATAGTTAAGAGTTCAGTAGATGAGTTTATAATCTATGATATATCATCATGTTTGCTAGAAATGTTCTGAGCTACCATAATTAATTCAGGTGACGACAAAAACAGAAGAGCTGCCAAGAAGGAGCTTTCAACATGTAAACAGTTTATCATTAAACCTGTGTTTTGATATATGTTTAAAATGGGTAGAAGGAGGTTACTAAACTTCAAATAAGCCAAAGTGATGTTGTAAGGTTGAATCATTAATTTAAAATGTCATTTCTCTGAGCCTTTACTCACTGTACTGGATAAAGAAATTAAATTCCGTAGTTTTTACTTATAAAACCAGAGCTAAGGATTTGCTCATTTGGCAACAGAATAACTTCATAAATCCTATTCTTAATCTCGTCTCCCTACAAATTGGATTTATTTAACTTTTCTTAATTATACACTGGAAGTTTCTGTCAATTGCTGGAGAAGCAAAACTATGAAGTGTTGCTTCATTTTCTTAACAACCGAATAACCATCTTGTCAGATCATTGTTGTATTTTCTTGTCAATTGAAACAACCACTGGTGTCTTGAAGGAGCAAGTACATGTGAAACCATTGTGGTTTTACTTGAGAAGGGAATTTTGCGAACCAAATTGTTGATCCTTGAGAGGTTATCGTATTTGGCCAAGGTCTCAAAAGAGAGATTGATGAGCTACAGAATCATCATCATAAACCTCAGTGTTACCTATAATTTAGCCTTAAACTTTTCACAGAACGGCAATAAAAATCTTTGAGACATTTTGGTCATGTATCTGCTTTCCTGTACTGCCCCAGACAGCCATAACACACCTACTCAAACCAAGACAGCTAAGCTCTGCAAAGAGGTTCAAAGATACCTATCCAGTTTGCTAGGGAGAACTTGAAATATTTATTTCTGGATTTTGAAACACTGATCTTTGAATCATTCCAACGAATTTTCCTTTAATAGGAAGGACTCCCCCAGAACTGAAGGTAGGGCTGAGAGAATTACATGTTGTGAAAGTTGTCAAGATTTGCTGTTATAATATCCATTCTCACAGCTTCCTTTTCTCTTTTTTCTTTTTTTTTTTTTTTTTAGTTACAACATACAAAAAAACTTAGTCAGTGAGCTCTGAAAACACAGTTTGCCCATAATTACTAAATGTGAACTAAATGTGAACAGTTAGCTCTGAAAACCACATTTTTACAAACTTGAGCCTGGTGAGAGGTAATGCTTTTCCTGCAGTAGTGTCTCAGGACTGCTATGGTTTGGGCTGGGTCTAGGGGCTTTAGACTAGAGGTGTGCTGCCTGTGCTCTCATCTTGCCCTGTAGGTGCTGGAGGAGGAGGAAATGGTTTGATTTGAATGTGACTGAAAAAGACTCAAAATGGAGCAACAGCTAGATTAACAGAAGGTTTATGAGGTTATAGAATTGAGCTGCAGAGAAGGAAAGCTGTCAGTGGTCTGTCAGATCAGGGTGAAAAGTCTGCAACTGGCAGGTCTCAGAGGCTGAGAAGTGAAAGAAGGCAACGACTGGTTGGGAAAAAAAGATGTGGGGTGGGACTTGAGAGAGTAACAAGGAAACAGAGGAAAATGGAATAGACAGTGCCAGAGACTAGAAAGGAAGCATGGAGGGACAACAGAAATGACTGGGGCAGCAGTCTGGAAATGAGGCAGGTGCAGGAAAGAGATTTGACAATAATCTGGGATGAGATGCAACACAGACACTAGGTTGGGAAAAGCAGATGCTGTGAGCTGGAGAGACTTTGATCAGACAAAAAGTTGAGCAGCAAATTAATGAATGGGACACAGACAGCAGTCTACAGCAGTTGTTATTTACTCCATTAGTTAAAGCGGCAGATTAAGTCTACTCTCACCAACTCTGCTGATCAGGGTAAGACTCAATGTAATGGTTTATATTCTTGGAGATTTGAGAGTCTAAAAAAAAAAACTTGCAAGAAAATGATGAAGACTACAAAATCTCAGTACTCAAATTAGAAATGTTAGAACTGCAATTATTTATGCAAAATTTATTCAGACTATTTCATGTAAACTTTTCAACACTGGTTTTAGTTATTTATATAAAAAACTAAAATTTATGCTACTTCAAGAAATAGAAATCCAATTGTCCTCAGATTCTGGAGAAGGCATCAAGCAAGACAACTTTAACATTTTTTTGAAAACTTCTTAATTCATTGTAAGTATTTTCAGCACATTTTTATTTCATTGAGCTTTAAAATCTGAGTCTCTCTGTCAAGGGGACAATCTGAGGCTTAAAGACTGCTGTAGCAGTGGCATGACTCAGAGGACCACTTTTAAAGAATCTGGAAGTCCTGTGGTTCCTCTCTTTTTGTCTTTTAAGAACTATTGGTTTGAGCAGTCCTCCTGACAGTAAGAATAGCAGAGATGCTATTATTAACGTGCCTGCTATTTCCCCAGATTTGGCTGGAGTTTTGAGTGTTTGACCCACAAATGTGAGTTATCAGGCCTACAGGTGGAAAGAACAAGAATTCATAGACAGAATTTCTGGATTACAAATCTCTTTGGGGGAAGAATAAATTTTGCTAAATGAAAAAGGAGGTTTTTCTAGTAATTTCATCATCCTTTAAAATCAGATATCTAGTTATATTTAATAAACTCTTAATTCTGTAAATTTATATTTCACTATTGAAAAAAATTTCTATACATTTCTATTAGTCAGCACATTTTAAATTATTAAGACATTTCTGTGTGTACATGTTAACAAGTGTAAGAAAGTGGGCATTTAGGCCTATTCTGGTAATATACAAAGCTTGATTCCAGTAAGTGGTTCTGAACAGTGAAAAAAATCTAACTGTTAGGAATTCTTCTTTCAAAAGAAATTTTAAAATAAACCTTTTAGATTAGCTGTCATCCTTCCATTTTCTGCAAGGCTGTAACTTGTAGTGCACAAAACTACTTTAGTACACAAATGTTCTATATTGAAAATGAACACCTGCAAATAAACTAAATGATTCATCTCTAAAACAAAACCATTTGGGTTAATCTGAAAAACATGAAACTGGTTTTTTTTCTTTGCAGAGGCCATTTTCTAGTCTCCATCATTAACAAGTAGCTAGGAGAAATGTTTGTCTTCCTACTACACACTACAGGTTTTAGGTGGCAACCACATTTCTGAACCCTTTGATTCATATCATATTGGTTTCTTATAGTAAAACTTGAAAGTGAAGCCATAGAAGAATTGAAATAATTTGGTGCTTCTATGCATGCCAGGAAATGTTTTCGGTTATATAAGCCTTTGAGTATAAAGCTGTGAAAAAGAAAGGGTTTATGAGAAGCTTAAGAAGCCTGGTGCATTAAGGCATAAGTGGCATAAAAACCTAAATGGAGCTGAGTTGTGCCAAATTGTATGTACATTTTACTTAAAAAATGGTGAAGGAAATTGTGTCAGAATAAAGATATTGGAGTTTTGCCATGTGATAAGCAAAATCACAGACCATGAAAATGAGGCAAAGAAATCAAGCAAGTTCTAATTTCTTCTATGAGTTTGGCCTATTTTGAGACTACTTTCCATTCTCTCACTGGAAAGGTCACTTTCATCATGCAGCAAAAAAATAAATGGTCATGAACTTTTATCATCCTTGCCATGGCAGTTGTATTTGACACTAAACCTACACAATATGTAAATTCAAAGATGTTGGTGAATGTTTGTCAGGGTCATCAACTCAATATAGAAAAATCTAGAGAAAATAATTGCTTTAAGAATTTAAACAAAATGTGAGATCATATGTTGAAGAATTCTGTATGCAATTGTGCAGAATTCATAAGCATTTGATAGGAAAATCATGTATTTTTAGGAATTATACACTGTATGCTGCTTTCCAGATTTCTTAAAAACATGATTAACTAAGTAACACATTTTTCAAGTCTCAAGAATTACCCCCAAGAGCAGAAGCAAAAATAGCTTGTCTAATTCCCCTACAATGTACAAAATACATATTTTATAATTGAATATTAAACCCAGAAAAATGTAACTTCCACATTTTAAATGGTTATTATGAATAAATGTGACTAAACACAAAAGCTTAGAACCAATTAAAAGGTGTGCAGCCATGTCCCCTTAAGAAACATTATCTGTCATCCAACCCCATATGTCTCCAAGACAAGACAGAAACAGCAAGACTGCTAAAGTGAAATCAGCAGGCAAAAAAGATACAACTGAGTGCAATCAGCATAAATGGTGATAACTCAACCCATAACAGAGAAAAATAAAAGAGAAGGCATACAGATTTTGAAGAGCATCAGCCCTGAGGGACACCATAACACACCTGTGTTAATAAGTTAGAGAACAGAAGATGTGCTTAAACTGGCTACCACCTGACAGCTGAGAAGCAAGTTCAGAATGTGTGGTTTTCAGAGAGCAAAAGGCTACAGCTGCTTGTAGCATGCAAGGTTTCAGTCTCTCCTGGCCTTGGTGGAACTGCACTGAATTTCTTGTTAGGAGGTAGAATAGGTTGCATGAAGAGCACAGCCCTGCACAGTCAGTAAAAGATTTCCTCCGTTAGGTATCCACTGAGGTGCCTGTGGAAGATTCACCAAAAATTCAAAGCCTTAATAAAGAAGAGTCACTCCTTTCTCTGGTGGCCTCTGCAAAATGGCTCAAATGAAGACAAAATACCAAAACTTCTGGCATAAACCAAGGTAGTTCAGTACAGTGGAGTTGTTTTGAACTACAATAGCTTTGCCCAAAACTTTAGAAGATTTCAGTCTAATCAAGCAACTCGAGTAAAACTGCAGAAAATATATAAATAACCATAGCAATCTTCAGTCAGAGTGACAGACAGTGGATTGATTTGTGCCTTATTCCTTGGTGCCTTATGTCCACCTGATGAAAATGGATAAAGCTGCTACCAACTGAGGGATTTCTAAACTCTAAATTCCGATGATCTATTTTTGTATCTCTTTGTGCTGGTGTGCATAGTTGTCAAAGCTGCTGAGCTATTAAAAATTAAACCAATAATCTTGCATTTTATAAAAAGGTACCTTTGTCTTGCCACCATCAGAAAAGGTATGTGTGAAATCCTTTAAAGTTACAATGAGAATACCAATGAAGTTATCTTTTCCTGTAGCACTCTGACCCCCAAAATTATTCTGATATAACTATAGTCAAGATAAATCATCGAAAAGGATGGTCTAAATTGAAGACTGTCAGGATTAAAGCACAGGCACAGTCCCAACTAAAGCTACATGTGCCATCATATATCATTTTTGCAATTAGATAGCTAATTGAACTTACTCAAGAGCCAAGTTATTGAAACTCCAAAACATTATGGGAAAAGCAGGAGTAATTAACATAATAAATACCTTGCCTGTACGCTAAGTACAAAAGGTTTTGAATATTTTCAGGTTTTTTTTTTTTAAATTAAAAAGATTTTAAATTAAAGAGATTACTTCTATTATTTTCTGCTGGACTAAAAAAATTATTTAGTAATTGTTGAAGGATTTTTGAAGGCTGATATCCTTCACCAAACCACAGACTGTGCTGAAAGTGATGGTAAAACAGCTGAAAAGTACATCCATACTAGGGCACATAGAACTTTATTTGACTACTGCAATAAAAGCGAAGTCTATTTGCAGATCTGTTGTGTGTGTATGAAAACTTCCCAGAATAAAAAGAGCACAGCACTGCTCATGCTCATGCTTCTAAGGCACTTCTAAGTGCATTCTCTCGAATCAAAAATTATCTCTAGATTGTAATCTCTCAAATTCTGCTACTGGTTGCAATCAGAGGCAGTAAAGAATTTATTAAAAAACAAAGTTTTGAAAAAGGTAGAGTATCACAAGATGAAATAGTCTCACTCAAGAGAAAACCCTGCACTTTGTTCTAAAGAAAAATGAAATAGACAAAGAACAAAAATTGGAAGTATAAATAATTTCAGTCATTGATCTCTATTCTAGCAATTGATTTGATTGCAAACATATTTATTTTTTGCTATTAATATGGGAGAATATCTTATCCCTTTTTCTAAGATCACAATTGAAATGCTTAATGTAAAAATTTCATTTTCTGCCAGAAGTGCATTCAGAAAACATACAGACAGTAGGTAATAATTTAATTATTCCTGTTTCCAATGCAGATGTGAAATACTGAAAAAGCAAAATGTCTAAAAAGATCACTATAAACCCCAGGAAATATGTACTTAAAAGTCTGATTGAAATAAATTAATTTTTCTTTTTAAAAAATCTTTTCATGTCACTAAACAGTATTTGTGTTGACAAGTAATGATGAAACCTCTGGTCAAATCTGTCTTCTGTTCTGAGGCAGCTCTTTATTTTCACATCACAATTCTCCCAAAACTCTGCTGCTGGATACGACTGGAAGGTGTTGGTAGTTAAAAAGGGCCTGGTGTAAAGGCCAAAACCTCCTCCATTATCTGCTTTTAAGTCTCTTTTTGGATCTCACCCAGGTCACGGCTTCTGTAAAATATTAGAAAACACTTAGGCAGCCAATGTACTGTATCTACTGCCTCTCCTAATGCACTCTTCCCCTGTCATTCACCAGCGCCTGATTACTCTGGTCAAGGAAATGCTGGGACAGAAGCTCTGATGAACAGGAATCGCTGTTTTGCCACATGCTTCTCAGTGCAGCGTGTTCTCATCCTCATACTTTAATGTCAGAGGGTCACTAGGAACAAAAAACTCGGGATATTTCTGGCTGAGAGAAAAGAAAGGGAGTGGAACAACTGTTAGATTTTATTTTGGACATGAGTGCCACTATGTTAATGTCATCAATGAGAGAACTTAATTGGCAGAAGAATAGATTGATCTGCCAATGACACAGATTTACAAAGACAGCAATCATTATATAATTAACTTCCAAGACCTCCAAAAAATAAAACCAGCACATTGCTGAAGGGAAGTCCTCTCTTCTACACACCCTAGTAATTGCTCTTAGCTGAACTACTTTCATTTTATTTTTATTTTTTTTCTTGTTCATTTTTTAATTTTAATTTATTATCAATCAAACCATATAAAAACATATCATGGATATCAAAATACCAGAAAAGGATCAGAATATCAGAAAACTATGTAATGGATAATGAAAGCAGAGTGGGAACAGAACACTTTCCACACTTTGAACAAGACATTGTCACTGGTACCTCTGATCTACTCAGATCTGAACACCCCCAAATGGTGCTGGGTCTTACACCTAAAAACTTAGTTTAGTCCTGGTTGCAGCCAGTTGAGTTATTCAGGGTGATAAAATTTACTGACATGGTTTTTCAGCAGGGACAGCATGCATGGAAAAATATGTGCTAAGGTAATGAAGATTTTCTGCCACACTCATCTATTGTTGCCAGGACTGGTTGTTGGCAGAGGACTTCCAATGCAGATGAGGTTTGCAGTGCAACTATTAAAATATTGCAGAACATTAGATTAATGCTAAGATCTGTGAGTGAGGAAATCATCTGCCACCTGTGGCTTCACGCCTATTGTTATTCATGAACTTTGGGATGCCCACAGATCACCAGTGTGGGCAAAAATAAAAAGGAAGCCTTTCCAGTTTTTCAAATGCTAAATGAGGAATTTGAATTAATTTTTTTTTTTCACTGGCACAGAGGTCAATGAAATATCTGGCATATACAACAACCCCAAAATTTCATAGAATTCCATAAAAACCCATTCCATAAAATCCATTACTAAAGTATAAAATGTGATTATATTTTCATTTTAGTTATTTCTATTGAATTTCTGGTTTTGATGTGACTGGGATTTTCTAAATCTCTTACATAAGGAGAGCATACATAGCACAACATATATTATTCTATAGAACAAATAAGGAAATTTTGATTTTTAAAATAAAAATCCTCTCAGTGAGACACTGAAAAGAGATAATTATGCTGATGCAACTTAATGGAATTCTAGATCTTATTCAAGTTAGATTTTACTTTAATTCATTGGATAATAAGTGTGAAGTGTAATTACATTATATTAAAATGCAGTAAAATTGTTCTCACGAACGCAACAAAGCTTTACTGATAAAAATTAGACAACAGAGATCCCAAGAATGTGCTGCACTAAAGCTGCACCAGCAGTGTAACTTCTTTTGCAAAGAATAAGTCTGAGGAAATATTTCACTGAGGTCTTTTAAAAACCCTTCACAAATGCCGTCTGGTTATGGCCATTAACTATGGGAAGAGATAGAAGGGAGTGACTTTGCAGAAATATAAATAAGATACCATAGCACAAAACAAGAATAACATGAACATTCAAACTATACTGTATAGTGGTTATTTTCCCCAATAAATATATTTATCTGGGAAACAAGACTTAAAATGAAAAACCATATATCGTTGGAAACCATTTTTAAATCCTATATCTCCACAATGTTGCTTTTTTACAAATAAGGGAAAATTATTGTACAACTGAGATAAGAAAATGCAATGTTTCTTAAAAATAGTCCTCTTCTAAAGATATTAAATACGAATATAGTGAAAATGACAATAGTGTTTACCACGGAAATAATATTTGCACAGAACAGGACACAATAACATCTTCTAAAACAACAGAGCAGCAGTAGCAGTGCCGCTCTGGGTTTCAAATATTTATATTCAATGTATTTATAATAATCTTCTCAAAGGTTTGTGAGAAATAAATCTAATCTCCCCCTCTTTTTTTCAATCTATGCATGGTATATGTGCTAACTTACTGAATTCATCCTTCATGCAATTCCAGTTTATTAAAGAGGTTAAAAATTTATAAAACTCTGATGGGATATGGTTTTAATGCTTCATCACACTACCCATCATTTGCTTTTCAATCTAGATCAGAATGATCTTTCTGACTTCCCTGCAATCACCTACCTGCACAGCTAATATTTTCTGAGCGTTCTCCTGAGAGGCTGCCTGGATCCTCGCCAGCCCAGCCTGGCTGGAGAGGCCTCGCTGGAGAGGCTCCACCACCCGGCCAGCATGGCCCTCCTGCTCCATCGCCCCTGCAACTGGGACAGCCACACCAGCAGTACCAGCACCCACGGCCACGGACACACCAACAGCCTGGGTCAGGGTGGGGGGGATGGGGGAGAAGGGAGGTGGGGGGAGGAAGGAGGAACAAAAAAAAAACCAAACCCCAACAGGAAAAAAAAATTTAATTCCCAAGTCAGAGCGGGAGAGGAAATTAATGGCAGCGTTCAAGAAGAATGATGGAGGGAAATATAGAAAGCAGTCAATAGCCCATTCTGCGCTGTACGGACCTGACAGGAATTTCACAGTCTCTTGGTTTTTCAGCCCACTCATGTGCATTCATCAGAAACCAGTCACATCTGGCTGCCAGGATGGGGGGTTAATTTTCTCTAAATGCCTCAGCAGTTTTGTTCTAGCTGAGGCAAACTCTGTGACTGCAAAGCTGATGAGTAAAATATTTCTACTTCACCCAGTTTAACTCAAAACCGATAGCCTCGGGACATATTGAACCTTTCTTAAAAAAAAATAATCTTTTGAAGCTTTTTGAATGGCACATCAGGTCAGGCCAAAGTTTAAAATACAAGTTTAAGACTTTGATGGACACAAGGGCATTTTTTTTTTTCCCTGTGTAAAGCTTATCATAGCTTGGCAATGTGTGCTTTAGTGCATGACAAAACTAAAGAGAATTAACTTAGCCATCAACTGCTCAGGGAGAACAATAACAGGAAAGAAATTTCCATATAGAAGTTCCTATTAATCTACCCAGCTATAACCACATGACATGAAAGCATCTAACAGCACTAAATTGCACCAAATGCGGTGGCTGAGAGTGACACTACTTCAAAAAAGGATTTTATATTGACTTATAGAAAAGATAACACTCATCCTAGGAGTCACATCCTAAGATGTGACTATAGATCCTAAGTGAACTGATTCCAAGTGGGAGTATTTACCTGAAGGCTTTCACTTTTGGTTAACAGTAGTGAACAATCGACAATTAAGATTAGAATCAGTTTTTCCTTTATCTGCAAGAATTTGGAACACATAAACATTGTGTGCCAGGTCTCAGTCTAGAACAAAAATGTTTTAAAGAGATCTGAAAATCTACCAACAGAGAATGGTTTTGAAAACAGCTGTGGGTTTTGGCAAATTCTGCAAATGCTGCTGCATACTTCAGACTAATTGTAATTCAGAAAATGGACATTTAAACCACATAATTCATTGCTTAGTGGAAATACACGGGTTTGTGTTTCATCAAGTTAATTATTTCGATAAATTCCATAGCTATTGTTATCATGAAGCCTTCAAGTGTATGCCTGTCAACCAGATTAGCACAATGGATTGTACCATTCCTTTGGAAATATTATATTTCATTAAGGTCAATGCCTCAGGTCAATAATTGGATCAGTTATAAAGAAGCTTTTAAATTATAAGATATAACTGCTCTTTAGGAGCAAGCACAGCATACCAGGTGAAAAATACACTTTTTCAAAAGAATGTAGATTACAGTAGTATCAAGTGAGCTATTACAACCTAGAGAGTAATTAATGCACATTTTTAAAATTAATGGTCTGATTTTTGGAGATACCAGGTTTCCACAAGTCCCATTAGATTCCATGGAAGCTCTGAGTATGCTGCATCTTTCTAAATGAAGGTGTAAAATATTAAAGAAGATCCTTGTACGTAATATTTTGTGTTCTGCCTGTGTATATTAAAAATAACATGAGGGAAGGTAGAAAAAACTCAATGGAAAAATAAATAAAACAACAACCTGAATCACAGCCAAAATCTGGACTCAAATAGTACATATTCCAGTTTGAAGAACTTTTTCTAAGTACTGGAGCTTCTTCGTGTCTATTAATTTTTTTTTTCCCTGAAATCTGTCTCTTCGTGCCTGTCTGCTGTTTGACAATTTTCAAATCCCACTTTTTCTGATACCACTCTGAAGTCTGAAAAAGAATGCAGGTGAGAGGGGGGCAAAACATAAGAACTTAGGACATATTAATAAAACAACCTTCTTCAGGCCTGGAAAAACAAATTAAGTAGAAAACAACCTTCGGATTATCAAAATCCTGATTTCATAAAAAGGTAAAATAATTGCAAGATTTGTTGCATTGCTATATGCTAAGGAAAATGGTGGTTGGGGGAGCACATGAAAGGTTTTGACAGTAAACAGTGAAAGGGATGGGTGGTTATTGAGTTTGGTGGCTATCCAATTTCTTGTCTTGAAAAGATTTGAGGTTTAGCTATGTGAAAATTACTATACTTACTGAGAAACTGACAATATATAGTGGCTGTTGTCCAGTAGTGTGTTTGCTAGTGTTTCTCATTCCAAAATTACAAGTCCATAATAGATGATGTTATTATCTGTTGTATTTTGAAATGCATCTCACTTTTTGAAAACTTTTTATTGTGCCTAACATAATGGAGCCAAACCCAAATATTTGTATTTTGCAATATTAATTACAACATAAATAACAGTTATATATGTGGTCAGAAATACAGGTTTGTGAGACAGTAACAACTTGATCACATGATGTTGCCTGCAATCTTAGAATAAACTGATGAACTCACTAACCTAGGAGGGGCCAAGTGAATTCCTGAGTCAACAGCAGAGCTCTAGTTGAGGGAGTGACTCAAAAAATAAAAATCTTAAGTAACTTAGGTAAAGAGCACTTCTAATCCAAAAGCAAGTTTCATAGGCTTTATCATGATCTCCCTACGCCTACAGGCACCAATATTGTTCTGGCAGAACTCTTCTTGGTCATATAACAGTCATATAGTTAATAGCTTTTCCTGATCATTTTTAATTTTTGTCAGATATAGAGACTTAAAAAGGCATGGCATGCATGAGTCAACTACATGGCATTGATGTTTGTGCCTTTGTTTTTCAATGGTGTGCTTCTTAGTACCCTGAACACATTGAGACAAATGCTGGCAGAGAGGGTAACAACATCCATCTCCAGTGGCCAAGATGTAGGAATATGTAGAGTTGCCAAATATTTATATGAAATTCACTTTGGTTTTGATGTCTGTTTTTGCTGTGAGAGCATGACTGAGAAAAAAGGAAATAGAAAGACAAGCAAGATTTTGGGGATTCAAAAGGAAAGGAAACCCCAGCATTCCTGCTTCTGTCATTCTTGAATTTGTCATGGCTGCAGCTGATACAGATGGACAGGATGACATTTTTTGCAGCAAGCAGTCTTCTCCTAGTCTTCATCCTGAAAATAAGGAAACAGTGAGCCAATGGCTTTGCTGCAGTGTCATCGTTGGGAGCTGCTGGGGAGGATAAATGATCTCATGGAGTTACTCCGGCCATTCTTCTGCTTTGGGGCTTCACTATCATTCCACTGGTGTTGTGGCTCCCCTCAGTGACTCACAGCAGAGGGCACCATATGACTCCATAATTACTTGAGTCCTTCTTTACACCTGGCACTGATATCATCAATAATATCAGCATTAATTTGGAAGAAGGACGTGTGAACTACCTGACATTACTGTCTTACTACTTACCTTATGATTCAGGGTACCCTAATCTGTTCTCACCTTTAACTTTTTTATTATGATAAATCTAGATACTTCATTTAATCCATACCTGACTTGCAGTAATATGAATGAAATCAAGCTAATATTTTAACCTGTAATTTCTTATTTAAGGAACCAAACTGGATTAAAAAGCATATTATACTATTTGAAGCTCAGGCCTATTCAAGCCCAATTCATTATTCCAGTGGCATTGTTTCTAGGTCCTTACTTATTAATGTCACCACTGTATTTGGATTCTCTGTACTGCAAGCAACAATTAAACTGAAAGAAAATCCCGAACAGAAAGAAGTAACTGCATCTTATTTAGACCAAAACATTTTTTAATTTTGTTGCTTGGCGTTCACAGGAACCCAAAATTTTCATCTGTTTGCCTTTTACTACTGTCTAGCTGCACAGCGCTAGAACACCACTGGTAGCAGAGATATTTGACAGTGAACCCAAAGCTAGGGGTTTTTACTTGTTTAAGCACCAAATGGCACATCTGAACATTAAGAACTTTAAGAACACAAAGTGAACAGCACCTGGAACTCAGTCATGATGCTTTTTCTCAGTAAATAACATACTATCTGGACTGCTTCAATTACCAGTTCTGGACAGTGATGGCATGCTAGCATCACATTGGATTGTGATTACAAACCTATTTCTCCTCTTAGCTGTTTTTAAATAGTGAAATTCAGTTGATCTGAATACAAGTGTTTCTCTTTTACCCCTGAGAATGAGAAGACTCTCTAGGAATAAAATGTTATTTTATTTTACAAAATCATTCATAATATAAATGTATTCTGCATTTAGAATACATACTTACATATAAGGTGTCTGATCCATTAAAGGGGCCAGATTTTTGGTCATACAGAATATAGTAGCTAACAATATAGATATTTATAGATAATAATATAGATATTTTCTTTCTCAAAAAGAAAAACTTTATCTCAAAAGAAAATTCTCCTTAAATTTTGCCAAACTTTACACATTTGATCTAAAAATGTACGTGGCAGGTGTTTGCCTCAGGCTGAATTTGTTTGGCTAGCCCAAGCAGTTTGCTTTTTTTTTTTTGGAATTCTAGGCAAAATACATTATTATGCTTCTGTTACCAAATTATATTGGTATCTCCTTCACTAGATGCAGTTTGCAAAGGGGACTCACATTTTGTGTGATATGACTTTTTCATAAATACGTTCTGGAAAAAAATGGAAGTCTTTGGAAAACTATTGTCCGCATATAGCCACAAGAAAATGTTTCCTTTTTTATCAGTTTTTAAAAGCATGTTGTCCTCTGTGAGCATTCCTCTCCTTCTCAGGTGCCCTACAGTTGTTCAGATTATGTACCAATATTGCTAATCAAGTAAGAATGCTTATTGTTGTGTAAATCTACCACATCTTCAGAAAGTGGTATGTCACACATTAGATCAGGAATACAGCACTGAAACTTGATTGTTGTCTATAATTAGATTGTTATTTTGGTCTTGGATGAAATTCATTACTGACAACAGTATGCCTATCTGTGTACCGGCACAAATAACCATCTATTGGTGCTCAGAAAACCTGCAAAAACAAGTTTTTGCAAAAATTGGATGGTTTCTTTGGATCAAACAGTGAGGTTTGTGCTAAGGATGCCAATTTGTCATTAAAAAATCCAACTGTTAATCAAAACTGGTGTAATTCTAACCATCATAGTTTAATCCAGATTTTCCATAGCTATGCTAGAATGCAATATCAAACAAGGAGATCCAAACCTAGACCATAAGATAGAATATCCTTTCTCAATGCAATATTATTTTATGAGAAGAAAAATTGCTTTTGTGTCGTTTTTTTTTAAGTACTAACTGAAAATTCCTTTTCCTTTCCTGAATTTTCTTTCATAAACAGACTGAAAAATAGGAACCAAACTCAGCTACATGACTCAAGGAATGGAAATTTCTCTGATTACAGGGACTTTGAGACATAACTGTGATGAAAAAAGGGTGATTCCAGACAAAAAAAGTCCAAGCAAATGCAAATCGAACATTTAAAAGAACCAGTGGCTGGAAATGATGCAGTTACATTAGGTATGTAGAGCTTCTTACCAAGTGATTAAAAACATTTGTGGATATTGAAATGAAGAAATGGACTAAGTATCAGCAAGAATGGAAAAATACACGTACCTGAGGCAGATGAAAGAAACAGATGGGCAGAACACTTCCAAGAAGTCTCACTAGACACAGCCCACTATCAATACAATATTTTGACAAAAATTATGAACCTAAGCCATTTAACATTAAGAATAACCAGTTGAGATGTCAGCAATAAACACAGCAATCCAGAAGCTAAAAAATCTCAAAGCAGAAAGCAAAGATCATTATCACAGAGAAAAAATTTATCTAGTAGGATATATCCAGGATACAATATTTAAACTCATAGGATTATTCTGAAAAAAAAAAAAAAAAGAAAAAATCCCGTCTTTTCTGAAAGAGAAATAATTCCCAAAGTAATATTATACAGGATGTGAGATGACGTTGGGCAGAAATCTTAGTAGATAGGGTTGGAGATAAATAGTCTGGATTTAGCTGAGGTGAACATGAGCAAACTAGAGGCAGTTATGGTAAGTACAATCATAAAAGTACATCATCAGTTCTCAAAAACAGTTGGGAAGCTAATGGACGTGTGCAGTCTTATACTGAGCATGAAACCAGGTTTACTCTTTGAAGAAAACATAGAATAGAAGACAAAGTACACTTTAATATCAAGGCTCTTGGATATGGCCCTGCAGAAAAGTATTATGTTCAAATCTCTGCCACGCTGTACTCCTGTCATGTCAACTAAAGAATTTAAACTCAGCTTTCCAGAGATAAATGGGAATTTTATCCTTTTTGTTGTTCTTGTTGGTTTTGGGAATCTGATTTAAATCTTTAATTTTTAGAGATAATTGGGAATGGCAGGTTCAACAGACAGTAGCAGTGAGATTTGGAGTCATAGTGTGCCATGAGAAACGTGTGTAGCTGACATTAATGTTTCCAGGGATAGATTTTTAGGCCACTGATTGCTATGTTAAGCAGATAAACCTAGAGTTATTTTGTGGTATTGACAGTACAGGAAATTAGGATTGTTTTGTTGAATTGTATTGTTAAAACACAACTCTCTTTTACATGCAGGGACTATAACCCTTTTAATTCCACTCCTGATTGACACTGATATAACTGACCTTCTGGATTCTATGTAACATCATTCTGTAATACTGCAGTAATGCCTCTTGAGACATCAGTTCATTGCAAAATGTAGCAGACCAAAATGCAACTAACAGAACAAGCACTAGCTACTACTCATTGCTATCAGTAGTAGCCTACTATGATTTTCAGATCTAAGCAAATTAGTGTTACACATTGAACAGAGACTAATAAGACACTTCCAAATTTACACCTTCTCTATTTCCTATGATGCTAATCTGATATCAGAGGATCCAATGTGTGTATCATATTAATTCAACAGTGCACTCTGATTGCTAAATTCTATGTAAATGACATAAGCCTTATCAGTTCCATTCATTGTTACAACTCAAACAACGGCAATTACAACAACTCTACAGGTTTTGGCACTGTAAGAATGGCAGCTTTATTAGCAAAATCCAGATAATATTTGTTTTTTTATACTATTCCACTACCAAGTTACACCTGTGCAATATACAAAGCTCCTAGGTAATGAGATATTTCTTTATTGTCAAATCTGCTCCACAGACTGCTGGTAAAGATTACATAGTTCATTTAAATAAAGCTCTTTTGTCAATAGGCCGGATATACTTTAAAAATGAGTGAAAGCCTCATGAAAAAAACAAATCTCAGCTGATGTGCAAGTATACATGAAAAGATGCACTTGTTTTTTGACCTTTTTCCAGCTGTTAATGCTTTAGTAAGCAGATTAGCAGTATTACATTTTAAAAAAGGAAAATTGTATTTCAAGATCCACTGAAAAACCAAGAAAAGTCTGAAAATCAGAGTACGGTCTTCTACTAAAAATATTGGGGAATGCAGAAAAAACATTTTGGGTTATTTTGAATAAGAATAAAATGAGAGTGGTGTTGAGACCTTTGACTGCTGTTGGGAAAAAAAAAAAAAGAAAAAAAGAGGAAACTAGACAATAGAGTAAGGTCAGGGTTTCTTTCTTTTCATTGTGGCTGCTACTGAAGTACCAGTATGAAGACTGAAAGTGTGCTTTCTATATAAGATTTCTAAAAATGTGGTCTAGAATTTGATACTGAGTAGATATAGAATATGTGTGATGTTATTCTTTCCTCAAAGATTTCTCTACTTGCCAGTGTCTACTGCTGGAGAAGGAAAATATATCTGTACTTATCATCTCTTTATATCAATTAGTAACACTTAGAATCAAATACTATTATTTCATCCTCAGAAGCCTGAAGCAATGAATGGAAACATCTCAAAAAGGTGCAGATAATTACACTTACTCCAAACCAAAGGTTTTATTTTAAAGAATTCTTTAAATTTTTTCTTGCCTCCTAAACTCTGATCTGCAGAAGCCTACGGCTTTTTCCAACTTTTGTTTGGTATTTGCACAAAGCCATTAGAGAAACATTTCAGAGAGCAGAAGCTGAAGTGTCAAAACACTGCAAGTAAAGAAGATTGTTCCAAAGAAATTTCTGACCTTGCCATTTATTTTTTCTGTTAAAGCAGCCATAATCCCTAGTCATTCCTTTTACAGATTCTGCTGCTTCCTCTGCAGAAATTTCACAATAAAATACCATATCTCATCCTCTGTCCCCTCCTAAAGGATTTTTGGAGTATAATTGTTTGCACATTTTTCAAAAAGTAAACTAGGGCTCTTTTGGCATATAATGTTGTTGACAATTTTTTTTCCATGAGCTTATAATTTCAAAACTAAAACTAATAAACAAACTTTAATAGGAATATATTACACTACTTCCCCAGACAATTTCATGGTGAGGTCTAAATCGGCTCTGTCTTTGTGAAGGGTGAATTTTGGACTTCTTTGCTACCTTTGAAGCACACTAAGATTAATTATCAAAATGTCCTTCATTTGTAGATCAAGCAGAATAGAGAGAGAGCACCCTGCCGGTCTTGACTAAGGCATGTCAAATATTATGATGATAAACATTTATACTCAGCTATTGCTTCCAATTCATATAAAGTGAATTGGAAGAAACTGCATTCCTGATCATTGTAGAACAGTACAGTGAAATTCAAAAGAACACATTCTATCTTTTTCTTGGTGACGCACACGTTTATTAGTTATCTCTTATAACTTCATGAAAATTCAAGGATCATAAATAAAGCCCATCTTGCTCCCTGGCCAGAAGTGAGCCTGTTGTCACCACAGAGTTCTGCCATTCCATTTGTGTTTCTGGGCCCTTGGCACCTGACATTGGTGTCAGTCACCAACCTACCCCTAGATTTGTGCAGCATGACCATGCATTGCAATAACCCAAGTCATACAGCAGGCCAGTCTGCCTCTGCACATGTCCCTGGATGCTTGGCTGAATCCCCACCAGCATCCCTTTATCCATGACAGAAAATTGACTTCTGGTTAGCCAATTCAAGGATGATACAGCCTTCAGTTGCACAGGGATCTCCCACGTGCATTTGCACAATACACTACCCAGCCAGCAAAAGCAGCCCAGGGACTGGGGATCCTGTAGGGCCGACTTGAGCAGGGAGAGGTAAGTGTGCTTCCTGGAAGGCAATGAATCAATCAGGAGAACAGCTGGCCAATTAAGATGTGCATAACTTCTTGCCAGATGTTACCTTTGTGCTGATGGCTGACTGCATCTTAGAGATGCACATTGTTTATCAGCCCCTGGGGCTACTTTGGTATCATTAAATAAACAGAAGCAGGAACCACTCTGTGGCAGTAAGGTTGAGAGGTGCAGGCAGGTTTTGCCCACACTGTGTAGTCCACTGCCACTTCTCAGCCTTGTGTGATGATTTCACTGCCCTAAGACACACACAGTATTTTAGGTGCGTCTAAAATACAGTGGGGTTAACATCTGAATGACAGAAGTAATGTAAACTTCTCCTTCATCCTATGAAGATGAAATATAGACTAGGCATTGCATATCCTAGGACATGGCAAGGCCTCTTGGGACAATGGTGGACTACTGCATCGTGTTGAGGGAACTAAAGCTGGTGCTGTCCTGTTCACATTCTCTGCTTGAAGCAGAGCCTGATGCATGTTCTTCCTCACACTGTGTTAGGCTTTCTCTCAGAAAGTGTTGACTAGCACAAGTCAAAACAGCACCATGTGGTACCATAAATATGCAACATGGAGTGCTAAGGAGCAGGTCAAGCTGGATCCCTAATTCTCTTCTAATTTGGAGACTAGGTATAGTCTTCACAGGCAAGAGTATACTGTGATTCCTTTTTGAATTGTCTTGGAAGAGCCATGCTCTTCATGAACAATAAGCATTGAATTCATAAATAATAAGAATTAATGGGCAGGAAGGGATTAGGAAGGGATTGTGAAGGCTGAAGAGGGTCCAACTGCAACAAGTAGGGGAAAATGTGTGTGGCTACAAGGTCTTACAGTGGGTCGGGTTAGGACCTATGCTGTAATGGAAAAGGGATATCTTGAGTCATTAACTGAAGTCTTTAAGTGATCAACTACCTTGAATTTGACATCCTTTGTCAACCAAACACCCTTTCCCCCCCCTTATTTAGAACCCAAGATCAGATTTCATAAATTGTAGGAAACTTCCTCATCCTAGTCCCCCCCTTCCTGACTTTGAGTCTAGCTCTAATTTACATCTTTAGGCTAAACAGTTGTTTTCCTTCTTGCTCACCTCAGGTAAACATAAGGTGAAAAAAGTCTTTATTGCCTACTAAACATAAGAATCATCTGAGGTTTACAAAGAGTCAGATTCCAATACCCACCATATCTACACATCAGCTTCTTGGTACAGTCATTTTTTTGTGTGTGATTCTTGGTTGTATTCTCACAGAGACCTCTAAAGGGTTACTTAATTCCCTGATCTGAGAACATGGCACTCAGACAGGCAGTCCTGTATTTTCCCACCCCCATTATCTGCCTGTTTTCAGACAGGATGGGTATTGTATTGTAAAAATAAATATTAAAGGGAAGGCAGAAATTAAAATGGTGTTCATAGAATATAGTTTGCAATTAGTTAGATATTTAGCTTCAGCCTGCCATAATATGTATTATATTAACTAGCCATCAAGATAATTGGAATAAAATATTTGCCAGAACCCTTTGTCCTCAGAAGGGCTTAGGCATTCAGCCACATTTCTGCAGGAAGCACAATGTGAGCAGAAGGAAAAAGCTAAATGAAGTCATACACTGTCAGTAATTAAATCCCTCACTAGCTACTCTAAGTCATTCATACCAAAGGATTACATTATAAGAAACACCAGAGGTGTGATGTAGGTTAGGATCTAATGTAAAGGAGAAGTTTGAATAATATTCCAAAAACATTGTTCCATTGAACATCCTTCTTAAAGTTCTGAAAAGAAGAAAGATGAAGAAAATTAAGAACAAGAACCAGAAGAACAAGAAATAAGAAAGCATGTATCTGAGAAGGCAGGAATTAGAATTCTTTACCTTGCAGGTATATTTCAATCTACAATTTTTCCACCTTTATATTTCCTAAAAAACCCAAACTAAACATGGAAAAAGTCCTATTGGAAAAAAAGCCCCCTACATTATTTGTGTTAAGTTTTTGAAGAGTTTGAGCAAAGAAACAAAACGTTTGTTCTTCACTAGCCGTTGTTCTACCTGCTCTTCTGTACAATACCTTCCAGCCTTCAAATTTAGAGAGCACAGTCAAGTAAAGAAATAGTTTACTTAGCATTTGCAGTTTGAATTTCAAAGCATATTCTGTGTCTCTTCTAGTGCCTGCTTGTTGTGTTGGGTTTGCACGGCCAAGTTTTGGTCGCAAGTTTTGGTGGGGGTGGCTTCTATGAGAAGTTTCTCCATGCTCAGCAGAACTGCCGGAGAAAAGAGGAGTGAGTGTGTGTGAGAGGAACAACCCTGCATACACCAGGGTCAGTGCAGAAGGAGGGACAGGAGGTGCTCCAGTCACCAGAGCTGAGATTCCCCTGTGGCCCATGGTGCAGCCCAGGGTGATGCAGCTGTGCCCCTGCAGCCCCTGAAGGAGCCCACACCAGAGCAGGTGGGTGCCTGAGAGGAAGTTGTGAACCTGCAGGAGGCCTGTGCTGGAGCAGGCTCCTGGCATGGATCTGCAGACCTGTGGAGAGAGAAGCCCACGCTGGAGCAGGTTTCCTGACAGGACTTGTGATCCTGTGGGGGACTCATGCTGGAGCAGTCTGTGCCTGAATAACTGCACTGCATGGAAAAAGTGACCCATGTTGGAGCAGTTCATGGAAAACTGTTGCTCTTGGGATGGACTCATGCTGGAGAAGTTCATGGGAAATTGTCTCCTGTGTGAAGGGTTCCACACTGGAGCAAGGAAAGGATTCATCTCCCTGAGCTGTGATGAACTGAACGCATCCCCCATTTCCTGTCTGTGCTACTGATGAAGAGGAGGAGGGCTTGGGAAAGAGGGGGGAAGGTGATTTTGCTTCTCATTATCCTGCTCCATTCAAATGGACATGGACCAGACAAGATGGCTAATAATGATATACTGTTCAACTAGCGCTGAGTTAGATGTGACAGTGTAGGTTTGAACAGGGCTCTATTTTTAGCCAAGGAGAGACTTATTTGTGCATTTCACTTTATTTAGTTTTCTCTTTATTTAGTCTTCTCATTGCTCAAAAGGTTCTTTAACTGTTCTCCATG
Organism: Chamaea fasciata; assembly: GCF_029207755.1. Classification (NCBI taxonomy): domain Eukaryota; kingdom Metazoa; phylum Chordata; class Aves; order Passeriformes; family Sylviidae; genus Chamaea; species Chamaea fasciata. The sequence goes on along the minus strand of NW_027094086.1, from coordinate 43,688,609 downwards.
CTTTTACTTCTTAACTTTTACTCAAGCTGAATGCTGTTGTTTCCATGTGTGTACCATATTTCCCTCACTTTTCCTTCTCAGCAACATGCAGAGTTTGTCAGCCATCAATTAGATTGTAAATTATTTATTATATTTCATAATGATAAAGCAGAACTTGATCTTGCCGTAAGATAAGGTCTCTGGTAGAGTCCCTGATAAAAACATCAATCACAGGACCATATTCTACTTGTCACTGAAAAAATTCAACGCAAAAGCTAAATAAGTCTTAAGAAGTTAAGAAGTTCCCAGTTACTTCACTCATTTCTTAAGATTAAAAAAAAAGTATTAGTTGTTTGCATTCCTGTTTCTTGGATGTAGCAATAGTAAGATTCACCTGCTCATTTATCAACTTCAGGCTATCTATGCTATGTGGCATTCCCTGTTCCCCTCATCTGAAGGACCCTTAGAAACACAACTCCTTTTCCTTCCCTTCTTCATGGGAATTTACAGCACAGTGAAATTCAGAACCTTCATTCAGGTGATATGCATATGAGTCTTGGCCAGCTGCTGCATGGGGAAATAGCCAGGTCATGCACACACAAATCAGAGATGGGTGTGTCCTTGCTATAGAGGACAGATGAAGCCTGAAACAAGCACAGCTCAATTTTCTACTTTTTACTCTGCTTTGAGGAGCAAAGACCCACCAAGTGGCATCAAAGACAGCAGCCATATTTTCAATTTACGAGAAAAGAACCCCAAAGCAACAATGTTAGTAGAATTAACAGCAATTTAAGTCAAATTTGCTTAGCATCTGCAATGGCCCCTAGGATTTGTAATTTTTATACCGCAGCAGAGAAACTGAAAGTCCTAGGAGGCCGGGCTCTAGCCCAGATAGATCCATGCCTCATCCCTGAGCACCACAACAGGGAGCCTATTAACACTGACAAGGCTGACTGCCCCGAAATTGCAGACTTCTAAAACACTGACATTCTTGGCCTCAGTGGCACAAGGGCTCAGGACCTGTGCCCCAGTTTTTGGGCAACACCTCAGGATCTCTGGATGTCAAGTCACCAGAGCCCCTGCTGCAGATGTGAGACCACAGCCTCTATTTTGGGGGACCACACAGGCACAGTCATGCTGCTAAGATCAGTGGCAGTCTGTCTGGAGGAACTGTGCTGGGACACAGACCCCAAACTAGCAAGACCCCGGGCATCTCTTTCCAACTCTGAGCAGGGTAGCTCTGAAAACTCAGTTTCTGTCCTTGAGAAATTAATTGAATGCAAGATGTTGAATAGTCACCTTGTTTTTTGTTTCATTAATGTTGCTGACAGATTTTTACTTATTTAGTGTTATTACTTAGGTATGTTTCTTAAATCATCTTTTTTCACATCAGAAAGACTTTATATATGTGTCAATATCAGCCTTTAATAGACAGGTATTATATTTACAAAACAAATATTTTAAATAGAAGGCATTAAAGCAAATAGATCAAAAAAAAATTTGAACATTGCCTCCAAAGATATATGTATTTCATGGACTTCATCTTAAAATTGGTGTCTATGTCCTTTTTTCTTCTTAGCAAGGAGTATGACTGTGTAGTGAGCTTTTCCTAACTCATAAAAAATTCTGATGCAAATTCAAGTGCATACAAAAATAAAGAGATCTTCTCTAGCGTGTTAGCTTCAGATTGATTTTCACCATGTTTATCAAGAACTTTTGATTTTATTGTCCTTCTTTGAAATGTGATTTCTATAAATCCTTTCAAACAACAGTTTTCCTAGGTAAAAGCTGGTGGCAATAATGAGACAGAAAACACATCTTTGGTTAAACTATTCTAATGAGGAGACACTTAAACCATTAATGACCTGAGTCAGTGACTTTAGTAACCATGAGTTAGTTGGCAGGTTCCACCTACCTTGATTTCCAAGATTCTTAACAGCCACAATTACACAAATAGATTCAGTATTATGTTCCTGATTACCAGATAAATGAAAGATGCAAAAAGGAATCTAGTTAATGCCTTTATAACCACACACAATTACCTTAAAAGGATAATAAAAAGGAAAGAAAAATGCTCAGAAGTTAGGAAATGCCAGACTTACAGTTGCTTTTGCAATGTTAATTTAGGACCCTATGTATTATGACACAGCCTTATTTATATGGTTCATAGTCCTTTTCAAATCTCCTTTAAAGTAATGAGTGGATTCTCATTGTGAACAGATCAACATGTGGAGTGAAACAGGGTATTTCTGGGGGAGACTGTTTCTGCAGAGTGCAACAATTTTCCACATGAGACAGAGCTAAAAGGGGTGAAGCACTACCCCAAATTTTTCATAGATGTTGTTGAGAACACATGACAGCTGATATTTAGGCATCTTTATTTCCTTCTCAGTCTCTGAAAGCAGAGTGGCCCTAACAGCATTTTTTCTTCTTCCATGTTCTTCCAGTTCTCCATTCAGACTTGATGAAGAACTTCAGCTTACCCCTGGACTACTCTTATGCCACAGCTCATGGCATACTATACATAACTTCACCTTTTCTAAAAATCTACTCTGGTGGATCTACATGAAACTGAAATACAGGCAGGTGCAGTATTAACCACCAGTTAAGGCCAGAATGTCCCTGATGGGATCCAGAGGACAGAAATCCATGGTCAAGTGTTTGTGTAGGGTGGGCAAGCCAGTGGAACTGACGAAATCATCTTGGCAAAGCAGAAACCAAGAAAAGGTACCATTTGGGCCTGAGCCCAAGAAGGTCTCCATGGTCTCATTTTTTAGCCTTTTTTTAATGTATCAAGTGCCTTAAAAGCAGTGCTGTCAATCCTTGATGCAGCCAGTGCTGAAAAATGGAAAGCATAAATGTCAGAAGATGAATTTTCTGGGTTTGGTGATTTTTTTCTATGTCTGTTTTTCTTCTACTTTTCAGGACACAGATTCAGTTTTAAGAGCAGAAGTAACAATAATTATAGTTCATCTTAATCAGTTTTCTCTTCCTGCAAAGAAGAAAATAAAGCAAAGACCTGCACACATCACATGCCTCTTGCTTTCTTTTGGAAGAAAATTTGGGCACACAAGAAAGGAGAGAAACATTGTGTTTCAAAAGCTTCCCAATTTGAAAGATCAGGAGAGCAGGATTAGAGAGTACAGAACAGGTCACTTAATGTCAACACAGAAAGAATAACCTTATCATAGATTAAAATTATTGGTATTTCTTTTTCAAATTAAAGTTATAGATTTAACTTTATAACTTATTATATTCAAAGTTATAAATTTATACTACTTCAGAGTTTGGAAAAACAATAGACTATATTAATAAATTCAACTTAACAAGTTGATTTTTAAAAAACCCCCAACATATAAAACCATACTGCGATCACTTTCCTTTAATGTACCTTTAAGTATTTCATGCAAAAGTTTAAAAGCTCCTTAACCCTGACCCTTTCTGAGGTCAATCAAATGTACTACATAGGAAAAAATATTGCTATTTCTTTTTCTATTTCCTGAAACATTTACATAAAATAAATCCACCAGACGTCCAAATCAAGAAGAGAATTACCTCTTTGGTGCCATAACTATCTCACATAAGGCAACCACTTCTAAATAAATACAAAAGTCTTATCTTGAATGGCGGCTAGGCAACAGAAAAATGAAATTTAACTGGAAAGTCATCTTGCTATAGATACTAAAAAAATACAGAAATTTAAAATACATACTGAAACCCCTTATAGGTACAAAGTTTTGAACTTGGTCAATAGTCTAGTAAAGACAGCTTTTGGCAACTACACAATACCTAAAGGGTTGATAACAAAAAATTTGTATGTCATTGGATGTAAAAGGATTTGTAATACAGAACTCACTGTAAGACAGTCATTTATTTTTAATTTTATCATACAATCTGATAAATATTTATTGTATAGTTCAAGAATGCATCTTAATAAGAGTTCAAGACTCTTAATTCACACTCCCCAGCAGAGTAGGCATGCTTGTTACCAGTGGTTTTCACTGCAGTGCATAGCTTTTTAGGTAAAAAACAAAACAAAATAAAACCAAACCAAACCAAAACAAAAAAAATCCCAACCTCAACAAGGACAACAAAAAAACCCAAAACAAAACCAAACCAAGAACAAGCAAAAGAAAAAGCCACAACGAAAAAATACAAACAACCTAACAATACCTTTTCTCCCCAAAACTGAAAAGAGCCAGCTTCATAGGCATTAAAATAGACAAAACAATAAAATTAAAGGTAGAATCGTACAGTGATTTTTATTTTGGCTAAATGTAAGACTGTAAATAAGACTGTAAATACAATAACTGATAGTTAACATCTGTTTATAGTACTAGTACATCTACTAATCTGATTATCACGTTGCCTGTAAGAAATGGAACAATTGTATTTGCATCCCTGCAGCTCAAGTCTGTCCTATTTCCTGTGGATCATCTATGTGTACCTATACAGGTGTGTTGCCTTCAGGCTAGTTTTACTACAAAACATTTGAAATCACAACTGTGAACCAGTTCTGCAGGTGAGAATTTTCCCAACAGAGTATTTATACTTGAATTTGAAAAGTTCTGTATAGGTTTAAGGAGGAGTAAACTATTTACTGAACAGCCATGGCCACTGGATTTAGAGTTGGTTTCCTTACTGGGGCACATATTAAAAATCCAGTCTTTCAGAAAGGCTTGTTTTTACCAGGAAATAATTTGGGCTACTGTTACCTAGGTGCTTAAATATAAAGGTTTAGGAACCTTGCCTGAGGCACTGGAGTTCAAAAGCTTTGCCCAACACCTAAATTAAAGAGCATTGTGATACAAACATGTAAGAACAGGAACTGCAATGCCTCAAAAGACAAACTGCACCCACACTGCCCGTGGTTGCACTTACTCAGAACTTAACTTCAGAACTCCCCTTGCATCTTTAAGAAATTATTGCTTGAGGGACAGCATTGAAGTTCCTATGTTCACAAAAATCAACTTCAATTCTCTATAATTTTCTTCTCTGTCAGATTTTTAACTATTCCTTTTCACAGCTTCAGAAAAAAAAAATAAATAAAATCCCCGTTTTTCTAATGGGCCACTGATCAGAACTGTTATTCTGATGGTGAAATCCCAAAGGGAAACATGTTTCCGATACAAAGTATTCCCTCCAGAATCCCTGGCAGTCATAGAAAGAAGAACTCCTTGATGTATAAAGACGGTGTCACCATTGTCAGAGAATACTACAGCTGGAAATGAACCACAAATAAAAGGAATGTCTTTCTGCCTAGGAATCAAAATAGTTGGTTTTTAACCTACAATAATTTTAGAGAATAAAATCCTAATGAATGCTTGTGCACATTATGAGAGAAAAAACCTCTTGTCTGTAATATTTTTTAAATGTGCGTGTACTTGGGCAAACACTCAAGCTGATAATTTAGAGAGGACAAGGTTGTACACAACATATAGAAAAGGTCCCCATCAAGAAATCAAAATATCATTTTATAGAAGGTGAAATAATGTACAGTTCACAGCCAACCTGACTTTTCCAACAAATGGAGCCATAAATGCAATTTTCTGTCCTTTGCTCTGAAGAATTAATTTTAAGGTATTCATATTTTTCTTCAAGTACATCTTAAGTCTCAATTAAACCCCAAAAAGCTACAATAAAGTAACATTAAGAGCCAACTTAAACCCATCACAGCAAGGAAATTCAGTCTTAGGCTAAAAATTTTGTCTCACTCTTCATCTTTAAATCACTCTGTTTTGGTTAGGAATTGTATGGCCAGGAGAAGTCTGTGATTTTTCATACTGCACAGTACCTATGTTCCAGCACTTAGGTTAAAGGAAAGTCAGAATTTTTAGCCTTAACTCTGATTTCTTTACCTTTGAAGGCTTAACTGAACCATCTAAAATTAGTTTAATGCAAGTTTTTAACATTTAAATCTTTTCACCTTGGAATAGAAAGTGGAATTTCAAAAGCTCCTATTTTGCTCTGTACTTCAATAGCGCTTTCTAAATGTAAAGGATTGAGCACCACTTACTACATGAGACTGAATATATGCATTTTTAAATGGCACTTAGACATGAGTGGCTTAAATGTGGTAAAAAAGGCTTACACATTGCCAATATAAGTTACAACTTCAAACATTCGGGCATGAAAATCCTTTCCCTAAGTTGTTTTCAAGCTTCATCCTTTTTTTCTGTAATAAGTAAAGCAAAGCCACAGTATCTGCAGCCATTTGCATCTAAGGAAGAGATGTTTTGCTTTGGTGATATAGTTAATGAGTCTAAAAATATTCAGTATAATAATTCTGTCAAAGCCCCCACAGTCTCCTCAATGAGCAGAAGCCTGCAGGATTCCAATGGGGAGCCAAGTAATGAGCTCTCAGCATTCGCTCCCACACCGTCCAGACGAAATATACTCGGGCCTCCACGGTTCCACATCATTAGCAACATGAAACAAAGACACATGCTTGACTTTAATAAGCGACTAAAGTTGCTGGCTTATTAGGCTGTCACTGCACATAAACTCTATTTCAGTGTGACAGAACAGTTTCCTGCAAAAACAATAACAGAACAAAAAAAACTAAAACGAAACAAAACAAAACAACAACAAAAAGAAGGGGGGAAAAAAAGGAAGGGAACGCTTTTCCAAGCGGAGATTGGTATAATTTAGTGTGGTAGGTGATTTGACAGAGTTGAACAGAGGCACATGGGAAGTGATGGGTTTCTGACACCGACTCTCACGGGCACGCCGCAGACCGCGGTTTCACTGCTGGAGATGACGGATACAGTGGGCTGCAGTGATCAGGCTATGGGCACATGTGGCTGAGTTTTAGTTGATATTCCTGCAAGACAGGAAGTGAAGAGGCTTATTTCCCACTGGGAAAAGTTCAGGCATGATTAACTTGGGCATGACCAAATAGGTCAATGATACGACAATGTGTCTAGCACAATAATTAAGTGGGAAAATGTGTGTAATTTGTTTCTTCTTGTTCTTCACATACCAATAATGCATTAGCAAGGATTCATTTAATCTCTTTCATTATATAAAAATTGATAGCAACACAGTATGATAGCCTTCAATCGAATATATTCCTCTAAATTATACTTATTACCTCAACAAAAGAGTTGCACCGGTGAATACTCTTCAGTGTTTAAACTTTAATGTTTGGCTTGCAGAGCTACTGAGAAGCTTTTTAAATGTCAATTTCAGCTAAAAGTATACTTACAGAGACAGAAAAAATACAAAAATATTTACATTTTAAAAAGGATGGCCTTTGATCTTGGGTAAAACTCAGCATTAGGGATGTGCAGAAAAGAACCCTCCTGTGCCACATACTTATTCCCAATTTCAAACATTCTCCTGTTTCATATCAAGGTGACACATGTGAAAAGCAAGGGATTGAGATTAACAGAAGCGTTCACTTGAACACTTCACAAGAAGCTAGCTATGGCAGTCATCCAAAGGGCAAAAATCAAAGCTCAGGTTCTCTCCTCTGCATTATTTCAGAGCAGGCATTGATATTTTCACACACTGCAAAGCCACCACCAGAGCTTCAAGGGAAGAGAATGATAAAAATCCGGCCATACACATTCAATATAGTGTGGCCTTCAATAGCCTAGATTTTTTTGAAACAGATGCTGAAGTCCCAGTTCCAAACTGGGTATCCAATTCAAGATGAGTAGAAATACTGTCTTAGGCTCAAAGAACATGTCCTTGTCAAAGCTTCTAAATAAAGTCCTATAATCAATTTTGCAACCCTGCCATTTTTCAAAGGATAAGATTTCTCAGGCAGGTATACTCAGCTTCTTTAAATATCTATTTCATTCCAAATACTTTTTACAGATGTACTTTTCCTTCTGAGTTCATTCTCAGACACCTTTGATAATGGTAACACATTTTCGGGAGGCAGCCATCTTAATATTATTGACATGTTTCTACATAGATTGGTGGGCTTGTTTAGGAGAATAATATAGTGATTAAAGGGTAAGATAAAGATCTATATTTGGGGGGCAATTCTCTAGCAGTGTTGTTAATTTTTTGTTTGTTTGTTTGGAAAATGTTGAAGAAGAAGGGGTTTTGTAGGCATTGGAATAGCTTCTTTATAATTGTAATGAGGGTGACACAATTTAAAAATATCACAGAACAGAAGAGACAGAACCCTCACTGTTGTCTTAACAGGCTGATCTGCCAGAATTTTGAAGGGAAAAAAAATAGGTTATCTTTTGACAACTTTAAAACAAAAGCAATGTTTAATCACAGCTTTTATAAATGAGGACTTGCAAGGATCAAAAGCCCAGAAAAAGAAAAGAATCCATGAGTTGCTCTTTCATAAGATCCTGACAAAAACTGGACAACAGATAAATAACAGTGAAGGGTACATTATAGCAAAAAGTATAATCAGCTGCAAATTTCTGACGTAATCTCAGGATACTTCAACAGTCAGCAGTACAAGGAGGAAGCTACCTTCACCATGAGCTCAGGAACGAAGTCTGGAACAGCCAGACCTGAATATGTACCACAACTTGACTGTGGGAGCATAAACCTGGAATGCTGCAGTGAGTGTGGCAAGGAGGACATACATCGAGCACTCCATCATTGTATACAACAACCGCAACCAGCTGCTTTTCCCCAAAAGACTGGGAAACACATAAAATTCACCTACAGCTTTCTCAGAGACATGTCAACAGAGGAACTCAAGTGTATAGATCCTGAAAAAACTGAAAAGTCCTCAGTTATGCAAGCAACGAGCCCTTCCTAAAAATATTTCACAAGCAACATAGGACTTTGTAGTCAGACACAATGGACATGGCAGATACAGCAGATGCAAGTAAAGCTAATTAATTTTGGAAAAATTTCAAAACTTTGTGAGCAATATTGCCTGTCAAAGAAAACATCATTATGGAATCTTACATCTATGCAGCTTTTATCTAGATTCAGCTAGTAAATGCTAAATTCCAAAATACTGTCAGTTACCTTCACAAATTCAATAAGCACTAAGCTGACCTGTGCAGCCTAGATAGGCTCATGTGTTTTTGTTAATAATCTCAGACATTTTTTTCTAATGATATAATTAATTTTGAACAGTTGAAAACCTTCTGTAATTTATATTAAATGGTAAATAAATACATGAAACAAAAATAAAACCCCCAAAATTTTCCTTCAGCAGTAATACACTCACAATCCATAACTAACAGGAAGACAAACAATCCATATTTGGCACAAAATACTGAAACTCTATTTATACCCTGGTTCCCAGTTGATTTAAACCTTCATTAGAAAATATACAACTGTTAGTGCAGAAAAATAGAAAAATCTCGTCGAATAAGAGTAAATTATATATGAATGAGAGCCAGGCACCCTTTGACACACCGCTGATAGAACCCCTGGCTTCAGGCATACTACTGAATTGGAAACTCTGTTGGGGTAGCACCCCATACAGAATAATGTGAGAAAGAAATTATTCTGTAATAAATTCATCCTAGTGACAATTTTATGCACCATTCACTACTGTTAATTTAATAAAATACCCTTGCAGGGTAGCTGCCCCAGTGTCCCAGAGTGCATGTTCCAATACCAGACTCAAAGCAGCAGCTGGACTTCAATGAACTGATTGTCAGTCACTACTCAGTGGCTGAGAATACTTTCCATGATCATGGGCAATACTTTAGGAAATTACAGCATTCTAGCTATGATTCTGCCCTAGAACTGTCTTTCATTTAATTCTGGAAAGAAATTATGGCTGCAGGAATCTGGGTTCCCTACAGAGCTTCCGAGTAGCTAAAGATCTTTCAAGTACCATAGAAATTCTCTTAATGGCTTGTTTGCTATACTTTGATCACCTTGCATCTAAATAGAAGAAAATGTATGAGGAAGGAAAGAGGAACATATTTTATCTCGTGTACATTGATTTAGTATCTTTCATTAACTTCCTTTCATGCTCCTATGTGTTCCTCTATGGGTATGTCAGAAGAGTAACAGATTAAATAATTTTGCAAGGGGATGCAGTCTTGTATCTTTCTTTGTGGTCACTGCTCTTCACAACATCTCATTTCTGTGAAGAAAATATGTTCACAAAATATTGGCTAAGGAAACGAAAGATAATCCCTTTTACAGGATGCTCCACACGGCAGTAGGGAGAAATCAATTATCCTAAGCTTTTGTTCTTCCCCATAAAAGAAAAAATGAGATTTGAAATATCTGGTGGGTATAGCATTTTCCAAATGGTAGAAAGGAATGTCACACCCCTTGATGAATGTCAAAATGTTAACATGAGAGGAATCTGGTTATCTGCATTCTACCTGTGTGTCTCTCAGATCTGCTCTCTGATCCAAAGGCTGTCAATGTCACCTGCCTTCCCAGCACATTTGGGTGAATACACCCATATTGGTACCCATACATTAGGGTACATGCGCACTGCCACTTGGGAGTATGTGCACCATAAGTGCTTCACAGACCTAAAAAGGGTCCAGCTGCCTTAGTTACTCCAGCATTTCTGACCACAGATAAACCTTGGTAGTGCTAAACCAGCCAGGAGGGAAGTAAACTACATTTAAAGAGCTAAGAGAGCATACATAAATAGAATTCAGGTTGCTCTATTAAAACAGACAAACTCTTGTTGCATGAGCAATTGTTTTCAAAAATGCATGTATCAGTGGCATCACCAGAGTACAATCCAATGCAAAACAACACTTAGCTATCCTCATGATGCAACAACTCCAAATTAAATTATTTTCCTAGCCTTACAACAATCTGAGAAACTCTCAGAAATGTCCATTCTTGCCAAAATAAAGCAAAAGTAGTTTTTGATCATTCAACAGCATAATTTTTTTGCTTGGTAACAACATTGGCAGATGGATGATTTAGTGTTAAAAATCCAAAAGCATATGTAAAACTCAAGTTGTCAGAGGGCTCTGACACATGAAAAGGTTACCATGCATCAGCTGCTCTGTCATTTAGTCACTGTGCATTCTTTTACTCTGCATGAGTGTTCAGTGTGAGGTAATTTAAGGCAGGCACAGAAAAATCATGGTGGAGCTTAAAAGACTGTATAGACTTACAAATAGCACCACAAGACATGGCAGTTATGCCTCTAGTTAAATGGTTTGCATATCTGCCTAAATTCTGTCAATCTATCCATACTGCAGGTGCATCCACACCTGACTGGAAAATCATATATCCTTCACTCATAATAGGATAATACCACACTGCTGTTACGTGCTGCTGTTTGCAGAGCTGCACATAGACATCACCATTCTGCAGCTAATGGACAATAATGCCTTTGTGTGTGAAAAATCAGGACTACTTTTTCCTTAACAAAACACATGTTTGGCAGTTTGGCATTAAAACTTGTAATTTTGAACAAAACCTAGAGAGACAAAGAGGAAATATTTTCTGAAAATGTTCTGGATTTGATAAAGAAGGCAGTGGCTAAGTTTCAAAAAAATTTTGCGATTTCTATTTTTCACCATGAAATCAACATTTACTGAAAGCAACAAAAAATAGTGTTTGGCAGTTATTAACCGTTAATGAAAGAACATTTAAAATTTCAGTTTTCCACCAAAGGAATAGTCCTACAAGTTTGCATTGTCCTATTTTGTTGGTTTGGTTTTTTTTTAACATGAAAATATTACCAAAATATATTTCTTCTTTCTCATTTAATGTTGAAAATTTCTGAAACTTTCATTGTCTCTATTCTTTATTAAATTACTTGTGACTTAGTACAGTGCATGAAAACATTTACATGAACTTCAAGCATGTAATAATATGTAATATATATAATGTATTCTATATACATCTTTGCAATATATTGTCTGTGTCAAAATATGTTTTTCATACAATGAAAAAATATCAGTGTTTTAAAGCCAGTATCTTAAAATTTTTATTTCACAGGAAATTTAGAGATTTTTTTCTTTTAAATATAATGTCTAAAGTTTTCAAATTACTGCAACTTCCTGCTTCTAACCAAATTCAGCAGATGATAATTTACACTTTCATGGTCCAATAATATGTACTTCCCTGGAAAATAAGGTGCACCAAGAAAAACTACCAGCTGCAACAAACTCAGCCATGTACACTGGTACAACAGGCCACAATTTTCACTCCCTACCAAGGGGCTTAATGAAATACAGACTACTGATAGACCTAGTGTTCAGAAAAAAGGCTTAAGGACACAACACTAATGTGGCAGTTTGAAATATTCCTTCACTGAGACTAGATAATGAAAAAAAATTACTGTCATCCCCTGTAAGAGAAGGAAAACACTGGTCCCAAAACAAGGAGAAGGAATATTTCTTTGTCTTTCCAGCCATGCTGTGTGTAGCAGGAAAGATCCAAATTTATCTCTTGAATGACATGTAGCTTGCAAGCAGCTCCAGCACTTCTCTCCTGTCACTACTGTTCTTCATGGCCAGCACTATGCTGAGCTGGAAAACCCCAGAGTAAAGTGAATGGGCAGCTGGGAGGAGAAGTGAGCCAGTGAGGACTGCAAAGCTCAAAATTGTTTGGTTGTTTTGGAGCCACCCAGGCACCTGAACCCAAGCTGTCCTGAAGTGCAGAGATGGGAACCCACATGATCTGAGGCTTGCAGATGTACCTTAGCTCAAGGGTTGCTATGGTGAGAAAGACTGGACATCTCCATGCTAGGAGGAGGATGTCCCCAGGGAAAGAAAAGATTAAAACACATACAGTCTGCCACTTCCCTTGAAAAATCATGGCAAACAGAAATCCACAAAGACTTATTGCAACATCTTCATCTAGATGCAAATTAGAGAGTTCAACTGAAGATAGTGAAGATAGAAGGAGGTGAGATTACTATTAACAATACTTATTTTTATCAAGTGAAAAAACAATGAATTCTCTGGCTCCACTTCCCCTCATTCTGTTTTCATGGCAGTTCCTCTTTTCAGGCAAGGTGTTCAAGATACGTAAATAAAAGTAGTGCAATTACTGCTTAATTACTCTTTCTAGGAATAACAAGCAACTTATAAAGATGTTAAGATTTTCTGTCTAAAATTAAAATTGTCCTGAATTTACGCAGATCTCACCCCTCAAATAAATGCTTGTAGCGATGAGAAGATTCAGAAAATGCTTCAACAGCAATAACAGGGATGGACGCTGTGTTGTAATAATTTGGATACACTTGACTAATGCAGCTATTCGCAATGAGGTTGGCACAGTGCCCAAAGCATTGAGCAAACAAATACGGCAAGACATTCAGTTTAACATCTCCCAACCCTATGTTGAGATCTTTGTTCAGTCTAGGGGTGTTGTGGACACTATAGCACACTCTGACATCAAAAATTGCCAAAATATATTTATATTTCTTTGTTAAATTCACTAGTGTGTTTCATGCAAAAAGTGCTGGTGAGGCACAAGCATTTTTAATCAAATTAGTATGCAACATAAGGCAGCTGTGTATTCAAATGGGTTTTTAAGCAATTTGGTTGTTTTCTTTATAATAACAGGAAAGAACATTTTGATTTTGAAGGTGACAGAGGCAATATTACCAGAATTAAACAATCTGAATTAGCTTTTTCATGAAATGTAATATGTTTTATGCTTTTAGATGGGATGCTCCACTGCTTTCAGATGAGCCTTTCACTGTCACAGTCAATGGCCAGGAACAGAATAAGCTCTGGAGGTAGGATTATCCTCAAATTTAATTTTTTTTTTTTAGAAGAAGCTAATGGCAAATGTTTCTAGCGAACTTTAGGTGCATCTGTGTTATAACTAGAGAACCAAAACAGGATATTAAAACAAAAGATAAGTATGAAATTAGTAAACAAAGTTTGACATTTTGCTTAGCCTGAATTTGATGTATGAAATAAATATAATCTCTAGAAGGTGGATATATAACACATATACATAGATAGATAAATAGATATGGTACTGTATATACTTGTTTTCAGCTACACATAGGAAAAACATAATACACATAATTTCCATGTATAATATGATGCCAAAGAAACATATCTTCGAAACATTGACATATTAGCTTATGTAGCATGATAGAGATTTCTGCAAGGAGCAGGTGTGAATTTTTTTTTTGTTACATCTCAAGATGAGGAAGTTTTTCTTTGCTCTACAAAACTGCAGTTTTAAGCAGATTCACAAAGGACACTAGTTGACTAATACTGCAAACAATTCTCTGGAAAAATTCCCTGGAAAAAACCCTGTAACAAGTATTTTATATCATTCACTGACTTTGAGATGAAACGTACTAAGCAAAAATTGAAAAGTATCTTTTTCCCTTAACTTACACCAGCAAGGGTTGTTCAGCAAATCTGACTTGATTCCTTTTCATCTGACAGTTCATCACAACACTCCCAGGTGTCCAGACGGTTTTCCAGTTGCACCTGTGCAAATCCACATCTTCAGAGAAGCCCTCACAGAGGTATTTGTGTATGCTGTATGTTGGGCTCATGCACTGAGCTGGGCTAAAGAAAGCAAAGAAGGGATAGCGGAAGGGACAGAGCACTTTTGGTGAGCCTAAGACCTCAGTGTAGCGAACTACCAGAGCAGTGGAAGTCTGTGTAGTTCTTGGCATATGCCTTGCAACAGAATGGAAACTTGGGGACAGAATAATTAATAGAATGGGGTCCCCAACCATGGTGAGGAGTTGAAACCAGATGATCTTTTTAGGCCCCTTCTAACCCAAACCATTCCATGATTCTGGGATTTCCAGCACTGTTTTAAGGTAACTAGCCTGGACTTTGCACTGAAATCAAGTGCTGTTCACAGTCACTTAAGGCCAAGACATTAAAAACTCTACTCCTTGGTTTAGGACCATCTTCTAGAATGCCAATTACCACTCCTCTAGTCTGAGTTTTCACCAGGCTGGTGGCAGCTGTGTGCCCTCTGAGGGCTGTATATAGGGCACAAGCACCCAGGAAGGTGGCTCCTTTGTGGAGTGGGTGCTGGGAAGAATATCCAGATTTTGCTGAGAGTACAGAAAAAGCTCATGGATCTAAAAGCAAGTTTTGCAAGTTATGCAGCTCTAATGGAGTGAGCACATTTGTGGTTACAGATTAATTCTTTGTATAAATCTTATTTATGACTATTGAAATCTCGAGATTTCAATTCACAGTTTTTCTCAATTAAAGTGGATAATTGCCTTGTATGCCTGCCACTGAGTGAGGTAAAGAGTGAGAGGTTTTTTCCCCTGCCTGTGTCAATCTATTCCTAGAACAACAGAGCAAGGAGCATTGATGGGATCCCAACATGCAGAAGAAACACAAGAGTAATACAGGGAGTTCTGGAAAGGAGTCTGCTTGTGCGGATGATGAAAAGTAGTCATTATTTTGGTGAATCTGAAAGATGTATATCCAATATGACATCTCAAGAAAGGGAAATATTTCTTGAAGTCTTTGTTGTTGTGTTCATAAAGCTATTTGGGGCACCTTAAAAATGGAGAAACACACACTGGGAATCGATTAAAGCAAACACATGTAATCATAGAGGGATCAACACTGAATTTCTCAAAAGAAGAGCAAGAGAAAATCCTTATGTTATCTGCTATTTTTCCAATGCAGAAATCAGATTGCTATTGTTTAAAATGATGCTTGGGTTTCTTTCTGATATGTTACTTCAGCCAGTTTGCTCTCATCAGCTGAAGGAAGCTGGGCATGCAGCTCTGAAATCAGAAAGGTAATTTCCACCCCTAACCCTATATAAGCACAATTAACAAGAAAATTCCTGAAGGCAATCTTTGAAATAAAAGAAAAAACTTCATAAGGGAAAGCAAAATGCCAGAATCAGGTCTTATACTCTTTAAGAATTGAGATAAAGAGTCTGGCAACATAAGACCTGCAATCACCTAGTAATAGATGTAGAACATTCTATAATATTTTGGGAGAAAAAGAATTATCCAGAAAAATTCAAGCTGTTAGAGTTAACCAGAATTCTTTTGCAAGAATATTACTAGAAATAATGGTATGGGACAAGATTACAAGACATTTAGAAATGGGTGATTTAGTTCAGGGCAGACAGCATATATTCACACCAAAGGAAAATTGTGTTTGACAAACTAGTTTGAATCTGATTATTTTAAAGTTCTGTTATTGAAGGGATGAATTTGTGGCTGCAATTTATCTGATTTTTCAAAACTATTTTTGATGTTGTGATGAAAGAGACCTTGTTTTCAGAGGGGGAACTTCAGACAGTTATCTAAATAGAGTAAAAAAAATCTCAGAAAAAATGAAAGAGCATATCAATTAACAATATCACTTCAGGTGGAAAAACATATACAATCAGCAGTCAATAAGCACCACTTCACTTGACCTCTTACGCAAATTGCACTGAAATCAATGTCAAAAATGGATAGATTTAGTGGTAAAACATGTTAGGACTAACAAAATTACATTGGGTAACTGGGAAAAGGATAGTAAAGCAGCATCAATACAGTTTATCTCTGGAAATTAGATCAGTCCTGGACTAGTTCATACCATAATTCCTCATTCCCAACCTCTTTTTTGCATTCAGTCATTCACTCTTCAATTCAGAAAATCCTTTTCAGAAAATGTGAATACCCTTTTTCATTAAAAGGGCCAAATAAATTTAAGATATTTATATATTGAATTTATTCCAACAAATATCAAACCCTGGGTTTACCAATAGTGACTTGCAGCAATTCATACCCAAGAGCACCAACCTATGTGCTACAGCTGCTCTCTAGAGAAGTGAATTTCTAGCCTAGATCATTGTTTCATTTCTGTCTTTGTCTTGTGGCAGGGACACATCATACTCCTAAAGTCCTCTTCGATCAGGGCATTAGATACTATTCCTTCAGACAAGCAAGGAAAAGCAGTTTGCCTTGTATTATTTCAGTTTAACTTTCAATAAAATAAAATAAAATTTGAATAAAATTCTTCAGGAAGCACTCAGTCTTATCTCTAAGTTATTTGTTTTAAGACAAATGGATACATATTTAATGTCCTATTAACTTTATAACCAAGACACACACAAAGGGATTTTTACATTTTCTTTCGTAATTGAGAGAATTTTTGAGTGTACATGGCAGGTCAGATTGAAAAATTCTACCAACACTGCTCTACAGAAAGGGCTATGTAAGTGCTACTAAAAAAAGAGGTATGAGAGAGAGTCAATGTGAAGAAACTGGGGATCACTCACCCCAAAACCATTGCCCTAACAGACTGGCTCACTGCAAACAATGCCTGATAGCAACTAAGGGGAAGCAATAGGCTAAAAATAACTGAATTTTTTTCTTATAAATCAGTATGTTTGTTGTGGTTGTTGTTTTTTTTTAAATTTGAAGGTTGACATGGCCTCTCAGGTTGATTGAAAGGTATATTCTTGTTGTAAAATATCAAATAGCCACAAAAGGGAGGTGCAAGAATTTCACAGCTCATTGAAAGAAAGGGTTGTTTACCAAACAGTTAAGTATACAAGGGAACTTCTAGGTGTAGAATGAATTCTAATTCTAATAAAGCTTCACTTATTCACTTGGATCATGTTCTCTGCTAGTTTCAAGGAAAATGCTAAATCCATCTAGCCCTCCTAGAAGTTTTGAAAGGTAAGAGTGATCCTAGCATACAAGGTATAACGTTAAGAGAAGAGGAACATTCTCAAAACCTGAAACACACAACCACATTATTAAGAGGGAAGCAGAAAGCTACTTGAAGATGGAAATTGACATCAACTTGCAATGCAAATAGAGCAAGTGTAGTTTTTCATTTACTCCTAGTTCTCATTATTTGTACCTGTGTTGTCACTTTTTAATATTCTAAGTGCTATTACTTACAGATTCAGCCTAATTCCAGACAAAAACAAACAAAAAACAACAAAACCAAAACCAAAAACCAAAAACCAAAAACAAAAGCAAAAATGAAACAAAAAACTAAACCAAAACAAAACAAAAAAAGAATGGAGCTGGACAAAGTTACTCTTCACTGAAGGAAGATTGGCACTAGAAACCAAGCCTCTGGGACATCTTAAAAGATATTCTAATATCCCACCAGACATGCACCCATAAAGAAAGGAAAAAGCTTCCAACCTTAATATGCAGGTCAGGTAGCAGCAAGAGTATCTGTGACTGTCAGCAGCCTTGGAAGTGCCCTGCTATGTTGTAGTATTGTGAAGGGGTAAAAGCTCAAACCGTGAAAATAAAGGAGACTGTTCTCCAAAATCCCAGGGTTAAGGGTTCTCAAGAAGTGAAAGACTCAAATTGATATTTTCACTGTCTGATTTAGAGCAGAGATTTGGAAGAAGATAAAATGCCTTTCAGTAGCATGCCCAGATCTGGGACCTACATTATTCTGGAGTTTCTTCCTTTAGCATTACTGATGAAATTACTTTTTTTTAGTATAATTTACTTGAAGTTTCTTTCAAGCTGGGTTCCTAGTATTAGATGAACATCTTAAGGACTATTTCATCCTTTTTGTCTCCTCCAATTATTCACAGTGTGTGAAAATACAGTGAGAAACTGAGATCGACTCATTCAAGGAAAATTTGTAACTTGGTCATTCAGGCAGGTGTTCTTGGAAAATAAGAGAATTTTATTTCTTTCTCTGAAACTTTAAAATCAGGTTTTCAAACCATTCATTTCTCTGGATATGTGCTTTCTTATTTTATGGCTGACCATGTTTTAAAAATAATGCTTGAAAGATCTTAGTCGTTAACCTTCCATGTGTTTAAGAAAAGCACTGTCGGTAAATGGTTGACTGGGAGACATGATGAACTCCTTCATGTTTTTACATCTTCTAATTTGTTTTTTTAGGTCAGGTGTCTTCATCAGAAAGGTGCATAAGAATAAAAAAATTTTTCTTTCATCTATTCCTTCCAGACAAAACTAAATGCTCTCACTGTGTACCTTTCAGCTGGTAATGTAATGCTTTCCAAGAGCCATTGCCTGGTCTCCTTGTTACTTTCAAGAGAAACCCTTCTAGTTCTTCCTTCTGGTTCTTCTTATGGAGAGGAATAACCGTTTGAATCTCAATATCAATAATTTCAAAACTCCAAGGACATCAGGATGGCATATCTGCTCTTAATATGCTCCCTTCTCAATCCCAGGGATGCTTGCAATGGTGGGAGGTTCAGTATCCAACAGGGGAAAGATGTTGCCCATCAGCATCACTGAGCTATTCCTGCACAGTCTGTGGCCACCTTTTGTTCTTATGCTTGGTAGTAAACCTGAACACCTTTTAATGAACAACAGTGACAATATTATTTCCAAAGAAGGCCATGGTTGTGATACACAATGAAGGTGTAGCACTCTGAGGTGGAGCACTGAATGCCAAAACAGACTAAAAATAGTCTAAACCATTCAGTTACTCTTTTTTCTGAGATAGGTCTTTTTCATAAGGTCTTCTTCATCCTTGTTGTTGTAATGCTAATGAGGCCTTCAACCAAATCTGCGTTAGGCTATTTTCTGTGTCTTTGTGGAAATTACTGATTTGGAAAGGTAATGTGTATCATATCATGCATCAGTTCCCTTCTCCGTTTCAAGGAATAAAATGATTTCTTCTTTCTTACTCCAAATTTCTGTTTTGGAGTGAGCCCTCTGTCATTTTTTAAAGTAATCTGTAAGATTAATCATTAAGATGTCTGGTAGCCATAGTGCTGTAATTTTTCACAATATTCCTTATCCTGAATACATGAGACAGCAATTCTACCTGCTCTTCTTAGAAGATGGGATATTATCTATGTGTACAAATTGAACAAAAAACTTTGCTGACAGTTTTAGTAGATTACTTGAAATGGTCTTTTACACAGAATTACATTCTCCACATAAATTTATCCTTTTATGAATTCTCCAGAAAATTATTTATATAATACTCTAAACTATAGAGTGTGTAGTCAGCACATTGTTAGACTTTTTTCCCACATTCAAAACTGAAAAAAAATAGTTTTATGAAATAAAAACTTGGAATAACTTTTCCCCAATCCCCAACAGATGTTCAATACCGACAGTTGAGTAATATTTTTCAAAATATTTCCAGCTGATTGTAGCTGAGAACATTCCTGCTGATTCATGCTATTATAACCCTTTTGGAGCAGAAAGGTTTAAGAAGGCACAACACAAAATCTCTACCAGTTTCTAGAAGTACAGTGTGCATAACAAGTCACATTAATCTTATATGTTAAACCATTAAGAATTTTTTGCTTTTCCAAGCAAATAAGTATGGAAAATGTAGGCCTAAAAAGACTTTAACATGAGTACCCCTACTGTAAAGTATTTGGGGTAAGTTACAGTATAGGTGCGCTTTATTAGCATAAAAGATTCTAAGAAGTGCTTATAACCTACAAAGGAAAGCAAATATATGATTATTATTAATCTAGAGAATTTTGTTGGTTATAGTCTACAAGGTTTTTTTGTCAGTTACTAAGTACTAAATCAAGTTACTTTGACACCAAATATTTTTTGTAAAATATTTGCAAGATTAAGCTCTAACTCAGTGGCCTTAATGATGACCTTAATATAAGTTTGAAGTAAATCTGAAGGAACATGAGTTTCTACAGCTAATAAGAATCTAAATCTCAAACTATTAATTCATACAGTAAAAATCACAAAATCACAGAATATTCTGAGTTGGAAAGCACCCATAGGGATCACTGAGTCCAGCTCTCAAGTCAGTGGCCCATATGGGGATTGAACCCACAGCCTTGGTCTTATTAGCACCATGCTCTAACCAGCAAGTAGATAAGATATGGCCATTTTTTGAAGTTTTGGGTATTTCTTCAGGAAGTTGTTTATTACTCTGGAACTATTAAACCTGGTTACTTTAGATCTAAATAAGAGAAAGAAAGGAAAAAACTTGAAAGAAGAAGAAAAGGGAGACTTGAAAAGAAGCTCTTCTGACTCCTGATTCTGGGGTTTTTTTAATTTAATAAGTTTGTGACTCAGAAATAATTCTAAGATCTCTGTAAAGCGTTACAGAAAAGCCAGTCTTATGTTTGGGTCAAGTCAGCTCACATACATATATTTCCCAGTGTGAAAATTTCATAAAACAGGATCAAGGTAAGGTCTCCTTCCTAAGGGAAGTGTGTTGAAAAGCTTGTTTAAAGACATCTCCACCTTGTCAGTGTTTTCAGACATCCGAAATGAGACAGATGATGGCAGACACCAGCTGACCAAGGACTGATCAGCCTCATATCAGGACTTTCCTGCAATTTGTGCACACACACATATTAATGTTTATGTACATGTTGGAACTGATGGTCTAATAGAATTTCTAGCAGTGTCCCTCTCTTTCTACTTTGCTTAGTACAAGAGAGGTCCTTCCCCAGTGTCTCTTTTCTGTTCAGTCTGGTGCTTAGAGTCTGGGAAAAAATAAAAGGATGTGGGGTTAAAAAGAAAACAAACCCAAACAATAATTCTTTTTAATTAGAGGTAGAATCTGCTGGGAAACAACAAAAAATAAGTTCATGCAGTAATGTAAAAAGTAACGTAATCATAAGTTGGTGGAAGAACTGAGTTCATGCCTGTTTCTTTGATGATTTGTTCTTAAGTGACATTACTGACATGCACCAATTCAGCACACGAAGAAACCCCTACTGATTAAATTCTTTCATGCCTTAAAAGAGATAATTTTTGTTTATTTGCCTGACACTCAAAGGCTGAATCATGATCTTACCAGCATCAAGTCGTGTCACTATAGCACTGCAGGAATATTTGATCTGCAGTCAAAATTGCTTGTTTTGTGAATCAAGGTCTAGTGCCCAATGGCATCACCATTCACACCCCTCTATTTAAAGAACTGTGTACTGTAAGAAATGTGGGCCACTTAAACTAGAAATACTCCTACTCATCTCATTTGTCTTAATACCACAGGTGTCCCTGAGGTAAAAAGAGGGGCAAGTATCCTTTAAATATCTATGACTATGCAGGGGAAAAAAACCCCGATTTTCCATAATCTTTACTCTCCAGGCATTCGAGAACACTCAGCTTTAAAATGAAATGACAAACTGAATTATCAAATTCCTACATTTTTTTAGAAAAAACCCCAAACCAGAGCAAAGAGACTTCAGTCTTTCTAGGAGACACTAGGACCAAACCAACACTGAAGTCCTACAGACTTCGCTGCATTCCGTGACTGCAGAACTGTTATCCAATGCACCAAAATTGTGACCTGATTACCCACTGATACGGCTGATGCATCTGAAAGGGAGACTGACATCTCCATAGATTAGCTCAAAAATATCCTTTTGCTATCAAAACTAATAATTAGGTTTGGTTGCCTGTTGCATTAATATTCTGATTCAGTCATTTGAACTTGTTGAGTTATTGATTCAAATTTAATTGTAACATTAACTTGATGTTTACACTGTTTAAATGTAATTATCTCTAAGAAAGTTTAGGAAATTTACATAATAAAAAGCTTATTGAAGATACATCTTTTTCCCTCATGTTTTCATATGAAACCGGCTATTCTGTCAACATAATATAGTATCAAAACTCTAAGTCAAAGAGAACTTCAGTTAAAAATCCTGTAAATTACACATTTTTGCTTACTAGCTACTATCTAGTCTTGTTATATTGGCAAAACCCAAATGTCAGCTCAATCATGCATTTATCTCCCTAATCAAAATAGTTATGAAAGTTGGTTAAAGATTTAATATATAAAGAAATAACAATGATTAAGTTCTTTCTATAATAATTTTAATTTCTTTCACACTGAATCCTTGACAGTTTTATTTTTCTTATAAGTTTTGTAAGAAATTGGGAATGGGTGGGAGTTTTTGCCAAAATCTTAACTGTGCTTTCACTATTAGTCTTGTGAAGACTTGAAGTAAACCACGATATCCAGATAAGTGAACTAAACCCAAAGTTTAGAATCAGAAATTATTTTTTTCTTTATGTGACAGCTGTTTGTTTTTTTTTCCGTTTAGGTCAATATGTAGGAACAACGAAATGAGACGGAATTCATTACCTGAACTGACTTGTGCCCATTGTCAGGTTTACTTTATATTTGGCCTTTTTAAAAAAACAGGGACATTATTTTAAAACAGTTATAACCCAGATGAGAAATATACTAATGGAGGAAATACCCAAGAGGGCTCAGACTTAGAGACATGCCTGAGAAAAACATGAAAATATGTTATCTATAAAGGCATAAAAGAACTTCACTTGACTTGCATGACTTTTTGTATCAAGAATACTACAGCAGTCTCTTGATTCTAATATGAAACTATAGTAAGGATCATTGCACTAATGCATGAGGATTTGTGATAATGTTGCAGAAATTTTACTGTCAAAACTGAACTGCAGTGTAATGACTTTTGTTATCATGGTTTCTAATAACTATTCAGCATGAATTGACCCTACATATGTTTTACTGCAATAATATGCCAGTTATCCAGAAAATAAAAAAAAAGGAACAGGAATTAATAGACTCCCTCTCTCCAAAATATTACTATAATGTGGCCACCTGAAGATACCAGGTAGTGAATATGAGAATAAATATTTTACTTATATTTTAAAGCAATTAGAATTTGCATTATAGTTTTTCGATAAAATTATGCAAACAAAACCAATTGTCAATATTTTGCGAGATGATGCCACTTGCAGTGTTAAGGACAGATAGCGGACAGACAGCAGACAGAAGAGGATAGGTTCTTTACTTATAAAGACATGTCAAACCTCTATGTTTCAGATCTTTTACTAGAAGAACAAAAGCTGATGTCTACAATACAACCATTGGCACATTAGCACAATACACTGAAAGTATCAAATTTGACCCATGGAATAGATATTCTAAGATTATTTAGTATAAAAAGAAAGATATTGTAAATAACTAGATTTGTTTTGAAAGCATAATCACATTCCAGGTACTAATATGCCAGCCCATGGAGCTTTCCAGAAGAAACTGCTGCTACACATTTGCAGGGAAGAAACTCTGTTGTGCAAGATTTTGTTACAGAAAGTCTATCATGTATTGATCAATCTACAAATCTTTTACACACAGGATTTTGCCACACCATTAAAAACACCACCCCCCCACTCCCCCACCCTGCCTCCACCCCCCCATTAAAAAAACCCAACACTTCTACTCAAATCTAAATGTTTAAGGGAAATACTAGATACTAAATAGAATGTATTTAAAGATAATATCAATATCCATTATACCTCATTCCAAAGTCGTCTCGGAAAAGTGGAAATGTATGATTCATGTTTTAATGAAGATTGCACATTCAACATGACAGACACGCCATTGATCAGTGGAAGATATAGATGTAAGGGATATATCAAAAATGTCTTGTGGACAGCAGATTTTTTTCCAGTGAGCAGACTACTAAGGAAAAAAGAAACAACAAACCATTGAGGACAGGAGTATCTCAAGGTAAAGAACTATACGGAAATAGTTTTCTTTTTTTTTTTAGAATACTATTTGATCACATTAGGCTTTGGAATCATAGAATGGTTTTGGTTGGAATGGATGGTTAGAGACCATCTAGTTTCAACTCCCCTGTTATGGGCAGGGATTCCTCCCATTAGACCAGGTTGCCCAAATCCTCATCCAACCTGGCCTTGGGTGTTTCCAGTTAAAGTGAAGGAAAAGAAAATAAGGAAACAAAAAACAAAATCAACTTTCCTTTTATACTAATACTTGTAAAATTGGCTTTTAATTTTGAGTAATTTTGTATACATAGGGAAGAAATTTCTCAGGAATTAAGTAGGGATGAACACTCTTTCTTCTTGAACGTTCATGTCATTGTAGTAGTGCACATATAATACAGAGCACCAGCAAAAATCATTACTTTGACACTCCTCCAGAGTTGATTTTCTGTTGCTGCTGTAATTTGCTTATTAGCAAAATCACACAAAGAAAATGCATCTTCTTTTTAGAGGCAGTATATATCATCAGTATGTTTTTTTTTCCTTCTGTTGTACTTCCTAAATACTTTCTTTGTGTGAAAATGGTAGGAATATTTTAATAGTTGGACTAATTATTCATTAAACAAAAGGAAGAGTTGTCAAAAAGGATTTAGATTAAGTTGTCTCTGTAATACTTAAATTAATATTGTGAAGAGAATTTCTCTTCTTCCTACAATAACACTGCTGGACTGTCCAATGTTCGAAAGTCAATGCCATCACTGATTCCTATGACAAGCCTGGTATATGTATTGTAAAGCTGATTATAGGCTTCTATAGAATTGCAACATCATCATCATCATTTTATTCATAAACAAGATTTTAAAAAGCAATTATTATATACAGAATTATTATATAGCACTGCTGATGAACTAGATCCTGTTGGTATTGCATTTCTATTTTGCTATATTTTACTATTTTTATTTTATTGTATTCAAATTGAGAAGGAAGAAAGCAATAATATATGCCAGCTCATTTGCAATTTTCTTTTGCTTCCAGACTACATCATTAAGATGCATGATAATGTCATCAATACTATGTCCAGAAGAGGTAAACTGTTGAGAGAAAAATCTGTTTCACAAATATTACCAAGAACTACTAAATTCTAAGAATGCAGAAACCAGATATTCTTACATTCAAAGAAGCAAAATATCCAGTTGATAACCCTACATAGATGTATTTCTCTGCAGAGAGGCTTGAAGAGAGTAGATCATAATACTACATTCAGAAAAAATACTTTAAATTCAATTTAAACATCTAGCATTACTCCTAGCATAAACTAGCATACCTCTGCTATCATATCAAAAGAACATAATTTATACTTATTCAATGAAGAAAGATAAGTAATTACTTCCTCTGTTTTTTGTGTTTTAAATCTCCAACTTGTTCCCTAAATATGGTTATCCCTAAGAATATATGACCGAAAACCAATTTTGTTGTGAAATGCAGAAGAACTATATAGTTAACAAGAACATCTAGGAAGGGATTTTCTTGTTTTTTATTTGTCAGGAGCAAACTGAATTCAGTGAATTTTAAAATGCAAGACTAACTGTGGTGGTAAGAAGAAATGAGCAATGAAAATATGGGTATAAGATATAAAATGGGTTGCTAAAAGTAAAATGCTAGCAAATAATCTCAGTTGTACATCTAATTTATAAATTGAACACTTCTGCACTGTACTTTGAGAAAAGGGACTGAAATATCAATATATCAGAACATGGTTCCTGCATAGGGCTTGAGTTAAGAAAGTTTCCTCCCTGAAACTTTGGTATGAAGGTAAGGTCTGTGAACATGAAAATTTAAATGCACATTCATTTACAGAAATGTAGACATTGAAGGCAAATAAGCAATAACCTGACAAAAATACCCGAACAGTACATTTTACTGATTATAGTTGGTAATGATAGGTTTTTATTTTGACAGCTATCTGTAAACACAAGAAAAAGAAACAGAAAATATTTTTCTGTCAATCAGGATTACATTACCACAACAAAGTCCTGCAATATCACTTAACTTAGGTTTCACAGCACATCTAATTAAAAAAAAGAAAAAATTAAAAACCTTAGATGAACTGTCCTCTAAAAATAATAAAAACCCCCACTACGGCAATCAAGCAAAAAAAGAAAATATGAAAGGGTGAAATAGCCAAAAAAAAAAAAAATTTGCATGATAGTACTTCAGGTATTCTATTATTATCAAGTAGCTGTATTGAAGAAATGAATTTTAGAGAAGAGATAAATGAATTGAATGAGCGATATTAGCACTTTACCTGCTGACCGTCTCTAACAGCATCTCCCACCCTGATACTATTTTCATAGATTTCTGTGAGATCTGCTTAACTGTTTAAATAGTAATTTCAAAAATTTGATATTCTTGAGATAACCACAGGTTTTCTTTAATTATTTGATCCAGAGAAGCCTAAAGAGAAAAGTAATTGATTACACTTACTGGAAAATGCCTTTCTAAAGAATATAATTATAGGTCACTTACACAGTTTCCCTGAATCACTCACATATGAATATCTGCAAAAGGTAGATGACAAGATTATGGTCCCACTGAAACAAATGGAAAAACTGCAAATGAATTTTGGGTGGTAAGGATTTTTCTGAATGTATTAGTAGTAAAGCATGTTATTAATAAATGATTTGTACAGAAAATAACAATGCAAATAGTTACAGTAGTAACTACTAAAAAGAACACATCCTTGCATCCTCCTTTATACTACAGAAGATCTTTCTGCATAAAAGCTAGCATCTTAATTGCCGGAGAATACATCAAATTTATGCATATATTTTAATTTTCCTAACTTTGATTTTCCAACTTGTTAGTAAAAACGACACAATGAAATACATGTGTGTTTCCTCAAAAATTTTAATGTTTCCAACTGGATTAGCTTTATTTTTAAGACTTATGTAATGTTTGAATCTCACACTCTAATACCAGGTGAAGTTGTTTGGAATGTATGATTCGGTAAACAGAAAAATCTCCATTTCTTTAAATCTGATTTTGATTGAGCTTTCTCTGATTATAATGCATGCTATTGCATGATTTTTGACAAACAATTCTATATTAATTTTCATTATTTTTCTATTATAAACCACTTAGGGGAAAGAGAGCCTGGGTTGACTGTTAATCATCAGTTAGTTTGATATTGAAATTTCACTATTTGACATTCAGAATTTCTTTTAATTTCATCCCTATAAAAGCACAGGATGGCTGATTTCCATACTTCAAAACATTTCTTCAGATATATTTCAAAGGTACAGCCTTAAAGCACATGTTTAAAACATGGCTAGTGATGGAGTGCTACTCAGCTGAGAGGAGCTCAAAACCCCCCATCAAGTGGAAAAGTCATGAAATTTGTGTATTTTGTTGTCAGTTATATTTGGGAGGTATTTCTGTTAAAAGCATGTGCCCATTATAAGGTGGAATGGAGGAGAGTTTACAATTACCACGGTTTGTAGAAGCCTGGGCCAACTAAGCCCAAATGTCCATGTGATGAGTGGCTGCTACAATCTAAGGTGATATTTTAAAGCCTCCTAATGCAAAAGTCTGAGTCTAAAAGCTTTTAGAGGTGGAGGACTCTGCTTAAGAGCCTGTCTTGGTTTGGGAAGACAGGTATCTGCCAGGTAAAAGCTGGAGGGTTTTATGGAATGGAGAGTGTAAACCCCCCCTCCCCCCCCTTTTTTTTTTTTCAATTATAAATTTACAATCAGAGGCTCTTAGGCAAAGATTTGGGAAATAGGAATAGCAGTTCTTTACTGGTATGTATTACAAAGCAAACAAACAAACCCCCCCCCCCCCAAAAAAAACCCCACAAAAACCAAAAAAACCCACAAACAACTACAGCATTAATACCTAAAGAGAACAGTACTAAGAACTTTGAGGGCTTTGTTTCACAAAACCCAGGGCAGTTTGGTTTCGGTGTCCCTGCAGGATCCTCAGAGCACCAAGCTGAAACAGTGGAAAAGTCCCAGGCTGGTAGCTGGGATGGCAGGGTGTCCCGGCAGGCAGGGGCAGGATGTCTCGGCAGCACAGGGGGTGCAGGGTCACACTGTAGCAAGAGGAGCAGCGCCTAAGGAACCGAAGGCGAGGCACGGCTGGCCCAGCTCCCGCGGGTGGCAGAGAAGGCTCAGGATTTAGGCTGAACTGGTGGTAGTAGATTTCCCAGGACTGGATCCCTTTGGCCACAGTGAAACTCTTCCAGCCAGCAACAGCCCAGCCGTTCTCTCTCCCCAAACGCCCAAACGCCGAAAAAAAGAACAGCCCGCAGCTGCCTCAAGCTCTTTTACCTGCATTATCTTCCCCTTCCAACTTTGTCTACTTCTTTGTTTCAGCTAAGTACTCTCAAGTAGCCAACACTTGGTCTCCTTGGTAACTTACAGGGAAAAAATTCTTTAGAGAAAGAAGGAACAAACCTAACCCCCAACAGAGCCTGTTTCATGCAAGGGGACTCTGTAATCCCATTTGCAGAGCCATGTGTGCCCTTGCAGAAAGCAGAGCTAGCAGAACCACCAGAGCAGCTGCAGCAAATGTCATCATCATCTGCTCCCTGGATGGAGGCTGTTGACCCAGCAGGAGTGAGGGCAGCCCTCTGGCTTGACAATCTGAAACTGTGAGTGAAACAGCACCACAGGCGGTGGGCTGCAACCACCTGTCCCAATGGTTGCCTCACCAAAATCCAAACAAAGGAATTGTCTATAATTTTGGGTTTATTTTTGAAAGAATAATATTGTATGTTATTCTGTTTACCTCCCTGCTGCTCTTCTCCCATTTGACAGGAAACTCTTTAGGTTAAAAGGTACATGCCTAAGGTGGAAAAATATATTTTGAGCATTAAGGAGTATAGATTAATTTGGCCAGGTTCGAATCACCATTTTTATGTGAATCCTACAAAAAGATCCTGTTGCTGCTACTCAAGCTGTCTTTGGAAAAACAACATAAATATATATTGGGAACACATCTGAAACAACAGACTTTTCAGCCTTATACTGTAGTTACAAGTTTGCTCAAAACCCAGGGGATCTAGAGGACGCTGGTAAAGCTCAGACCATACTTTACTATCTCCCATATCTCTAAAGGAAATCTTGTGAATTAGTGGACTAATAAAGTCTGAGCTCTTCTGGGGTCCCAGTACATAATATTGAAGAATCGTATGTTTTCTGAATCTCTTCCCAAGTGGATAATTTAGTGTCTCACCTTTTAAAGACAAAACTATCCAAGGCAAATTGTAGCATGCCTGAACAGGTCCCCCCGAATCCCTTGGAACTACTCAAATTTTGGGAGTTCCCAAGATAGCATACTAACACTGATTTTACACCTTTTACTATGCAATGTCTTAATCAAAGACATACTAATTTTTGTTTCTGTATTTATACAAAATTTCTAAAAACCTTGGCTAGAAGCTAGTTGTGATTATGCAACTAAATGTAAAAATCCTTTCTGTACGTCTATCACTCTCTAAATCATTAAAATACTAAAATGATGTGTGTCCTCCAGAAATCTCAAAACAATAAAAAGAAAGCTGGATAATTAATTGAAGAAGATGTGATTATCTTCTTGATTAATCTTTGGACAGTTTTCAGATTTCCTTAAAAAATATAGAATGCTTGATGTTAATATGTTTACATTCACTGCCCAAAAGCACATAATGTTTTCAGCATCCCAGTACTTTCACATATGTAAGGAATATGGGGAAATGACAGAAAAGTTTGAAATGTACTGATTTTCACCAATACATTTACCTTACTAAAAAATCTACTATTTTGTATGAGGTTCTACTGTTTTGTATGATTTAAAATGGTACAGATATTTTGAGAGTTAATAACGACATGCCAAAGAAGACAAGAGCTTTTTTCACATGTCATGAGACTCAGTGGCTATGTCTGTACAGACAGTTATACTGCTTGTCCACTCTCCAAAATTGCTTCATTGCATAGTTTATGTCAGCTGAGACAGACAAAGTGAAATGGTTATTTTCCTCTAATTCAGTCTTCTGAAAAAAGAGCTGAGGTTTGGAAAGTGAAGAGCATACATCATTTAAATACCGGACTGTTACTCACTGACATTTCTACAGCGAAAGATTTCCCAGAGTGTAGGCAGGGAAAAGAGTCTTTAAGTACATTCTGACTTTAGGAAAGTTGACCTAACTTGACATGCAGGATATGCACTACACCTCCTTCTACTGATCTAGGAAAACAGAAATATAAACCACAAAACTGATTGTAAGATATTCAGGTGGACAATTCTGACGTTTGTTTTTGTTTTATCTGTGGCACTCAAACTTACGAATTTGTAGAGTTGTGAACTTATAAAAAGCATCACAGTTCATGATCTTTTGCTCCTCAGCAAAACTTGATCAAAACTTTTAGTTCATAAGACTTTGTCCATTGGTACATTTGAATTTTTCAAACATTCTGGAATTTGCATTCAAAATAAGGGAAAATTTTTTTTAGATTTGCACATTCTAATGAAGTTTCTTTTTTCGATGGAAAACATCCAATAATTCAGAGGAATTTCTTGGTGGGTCTTACCTGAAATGAAATTTCAGTCACACAGTAAAGGAATGAAGTGAAACTAGCCATATTAAAAACAAATGAAGGAAGGTATTTCTTTGCACTATGCGTAGTTAAGATGTAGAAATTCTTGTGAATATCAAAAAACTTACAGAGATTTAAAAGGAACATAGAATTTCTAGGAGGAAATCCAATCACATTGTGTCGCAAGCGATCCAAAAATTATTTTATGGTTCCATGTGAAGAATTGTAGAGACGAATCTTAAGATCAATGATTTTGTCCACGTAATGATATACCTATAAACATGATATAAATCCCTGTGGTTTAAAGGGTCAATCGTCATTTCGAATGGTCACTCTGACAGCAGTGTTTTATTTGAAAGATAAGAACAATTGATTTTGACAATCAGGTGCATCAGCACAATGAACTAATTCTTAAAGGATCTATATTAATTGGCTATACTACTTAAACTTGATGTTGTGAGGAATGAAATTGGTTTCTCCAGGCAGGAATGATGGTTTCTTTTATAGGTATAAAGTATCCTGTTCATAATATGAACACCAAACCCCAAAGTAACTTGCCTTTAAATTTACTGTGGTTGTAATACATCTGTCCCTCACACTCCACAAAGATTCCCTAGAGGAGTTTGGCAGCAATTTTCCAGTAATGTCTGTTCCATACCAAATATGTTTCTTCCCAGGGCATATAAAGCATGGTGATACCAAGTGCCACAAGGTAAATGTAATAGAGTTGACAAGTCTCCCAGCTTTGGCAGAAGAAATTTATTTTAAAGCAAGCATGAGGTGTTGGGGTTTTTCTTGTCTGAGGCTCAATTGATCAATGAATGCTTGATAGGAAATAGTTTGGGACACAACAAGTCACAGAAGATACAACAGAAACTAAGATGATCAGTGATTCACTCTTCTTGCTTCTGATCTTCTGTTGATGCTGCCACCAGCATTTGTTATTTGGTAATTTATGTACCAAGGATCATGCAGCTACTCAGTAAATCTCTACAACTGCAACTCTTTTAAGGTACACAGTGCAAACAGCTGAGCCCTGCTTAAACAAGCTCTAACATGAGGGGATTTATGTTGTTGATATTACATACTGATCAAATACAGATTTTGATGGTCCCTGAGCTGAGACAGGTCTTCCCCTCTATCCTCAGCCAAAGGAAAAAAATCCACATAGCCCAGAGTTGCTGAAACTAACTCTTTATCTAAAAGACAGTATCTTTTTACATCTGTGGTATGTATTTTTCTATATTATGTTTGGGAGGAATTTTAGAAGATGCACACTTAATTATATACATGGATTGACAGAGAGAATGAGAGAGGATACTTTTAAATAATTTTCTAGAGACCATTTGGAAAAAAATAATTATTCTCGCAATAGGAATATGGTGTAAAATGTTTTCTGACAATTGCATTTTTCCTATCTGCAAACTGAGGTAACAGTGACTACAAGTAGCCTTTCACTGATAACACTTCTAATGGCAGTTCCAACAGTTCTGAAAAAAACAAGTTTCATTCTTGTAATTACTCAAATGGAGAATTAATATAGGAGATAAAACCAGATATGCATTAAATGCTTGGTAGAAAATTTATGTGGCTGTTGAGTTATACAAATAACAAATGCTGCTAAAATAACAATGAAAAAATGCTATTAAAATAATAAAGTTATTAAAATAATATCAGGAAATATAAGCACAGACTTGTCTGCTTTAACATTACAAGTATTCAAAAAGAAATACATAATATTAAAAATAGCATACAATTCTTCATGTCAGCCAAAATATTTTTGTTCACAGTCTTTCCTGTGAAATATTCTTGACCTCTACAAAGTTATTTTTTGGCATATGAACTTAATTGTATTGATAATAAAAAGATTCAGTGGTTGTAGAATAATATCTGAATGCTCTATTATTTTATGTTGATGCATACTTTAGCCATGATTACATTGGTGCAGAAGATGTGAAAATATAAAAGGGTGCAACAATTCGAGTACTAGAAATATTTAATTTTATCACTCCTCAGTGTTCTTTGGAGCCCACATAATTAATTAAAGGCATTAATCTTGGAGAAATCAAAGGATTTACCACCCTCGAGGCCTGAACTGGTAAAGCAGTGACTGTTTGCAAGGCCACAAAACAGTCTGTCCTGTGACATACAGTGACCCTGATTTTTGAGATGTGAAAGAAAAAAAAAAAGTATATAGTTGGGCTCTTCCCAATAAAGATGTCTACATCCAAATTAAACAGAGAATTAGAAACACATATGCAGTTTACCTTATTATAATCTGCCTGCTACTACTGACTGAATTCTGGGGGTTCAAGCTGTGATCAAAACATCTAAAAAAGAACCAAAAATGACTGGCTAAATAGCGGTGTGTTAAATTCACCACTATTTAAGATCACAATAGATTTCACAATTGATTATGTGTTCTCAATTCCATCTTTGCCTGCAGTCAAGAAACACTGATTGCAGGGGGAAACTTTTACTTTGTGGAGTCCAAACTCTTTAAAAGTAAAGAAGTGTCTGTTCTGGAATTCTTCTAATGGTTTCAATGGAAGTCCAGAGACATTTGCGTATGCTCCAGCATCAATAGTCTGTCAACAGCAACATGTAAAGAAGCTTTGAACTACAAGAGTGAGCTGCCCTTCAGAACATAAGACGTATTTATCTCATGTCTATCAAAATTTTGAAACATTTATCAATGCCCCGCTGAACAGAAATGGACCTCAATAGTGGTCCTTGACAATTAATTAATTTTGTTCTGGATGGGAGACAAATACAGTTGGGGTTTTTTTTTAAATTGTAAGAATTAAGGATGGGGGAGAGCTTGGTCTAGGACTAAAATTTTGCCTCTACCTCAATTTTGTGACCTGGCATGATCACTGATATTCAGCAGAAGAAAAACAATAGCCAGGATTTTTAAAAAGCTACTGGATATTTTGTGTTTTCATTTTGCAAGACCATAATATGGCACTGCTTAGTTATACTGTTAAACATTATATAGAGGTGAATTCAAAGGACATGCAGGAGACCAGGAAGTTCCCAAGTCTTGAAGCAAGATGAGGTGAATATTGAGGTTTTGATAATTCTCTTCAATAATTCCTGAAAATAAGTGTAAAATTGTGTTGGGAGGAACACTAAAGAATTTGCATTATATAAAAAGATAAAGAAAATGAACTTACTTGGAGATCTTCATGATATCTGTTGCCACAGTATGACACTTAAGTCACAGTTGTTTTCTTTCTTGCTATCATGGGAACAGATACCAAAGCACTGAACTGGAAGTACAAGCACCATGCCTTCAGGTAGTAGGGGTCACTGACTCCACCAGTCATGTCAGGAATAAAGCTTCAGAAGGCATAGAAGTGAATTAGTGACTCCAAAATAGTGAAAAATAAGGAGGTATTAAAGCAAGCAGAACACAAGCTACAGTTCAAAGACAAAAAGAAATAGGATAAATAATACTGCTGTTGCAGAAAACATGAATGACAACAGATTATAATACAAAAAGTAAGAGGAAACACATATTGGGTTTGGTGCAAACTATGAAGAAGTCATACAAACTGTGGAAAATAGTGATTTTGAGAGATTTTATTACAAGTTAATTGTAAACAATTTTTATGATTTACAGTACCAGTAAGTCAGGGATTGATTGAAGAGGATCTCTTCCAATCCATTGTTTTTGAATGGTAATCAATCATACAAAGACCAGAAAAGATAAAGAGAAAATTCTTTACAGTTATGCAGTTGGTAGCAATATGACACTATATCACAACAGATGCTTACTTTTTTTTTTTAATATATTTGCTTTAAAACCAACATTTATGTTAATTGAGAACAATGTGGGGAAAAATTATAGAAATGTTTCTCCATTACATTATATGGTAAGTAATCTAAAACATTGACACGTGTAGTGGTTTCACGTTCACCAATTCCTGTTTCCCAAAATTAGTCTAGTTGTTTAAGTGCCTACTAGAATTACTCACCCTTTTTCTGCTGTGAGGATTAGGAGAAAAGCAAAGCAGGCTCAAAACTTAAAATGTACAAAAACAGGTTTATTAACAAAACTACAGGAAAGAAAAAATTAATAAGAATCAGAACAAAACCTTCAAAACACTTCTCCTCACCCCTACAACTCTTCACTTTCCCACTGACAACATAAAGAGACAAAACCTGAGATTTTTGGTCAGTTTTACCACTTTAAAATAGTCTTTCATCAGTTCTTAGGGAGAGGACCCTCTCTTAGAAATCCCATGGAGACATTGCCACAAGAAACAGTTTTCTGTTAGCTCCCATGTCATGAATCTGCAACCGCCCGGAAACTCTGCAAACTGTGAAGGCCCTCCCATTTGTCAGACTTCCCATAGCTGTGCTCCTGGGCACATTAGCTTATTAGGGTACATTTTAAGGATGACTGTTCTAGTATAAAACAAAGGTTCTCTTCATCCATCTCTAAAATCATCTTCATCTCAAGATAACAGAAGTTTTCTTTTACTTTGGGGGAAGAGGGCTTCATATCTCTTTCTATCTGCCTCAGTTTAAAATTCTCCATTAGATCACAGCTACATCAGTCTGCAGGTATGACTAGAACTTCGCATCCACCCAAGAAGCTTTCCAGAAGTTACAGGGATATTTTAGTCTATTCCCCATGGCATCACAAGAGAAGTCCAGCCCAAAATAGGCAGCTTTTCAATCTTCCTCCCACCTAGGACTTCTACTCTCTCTCTCTCTTCACTGACTTCAGCCTCATGCTGTGTCTCTCCACGTCTCACTCTGTCCTTTTCCTCTCACTTGGGAAAAAGGTTAATGTCCTCAGGTCTCATTTGTGCAGTGAAAGAGTTAATATCTTGCCTGGGTCTCTCCCTCTTGGGCAGCTGCTCTGATAGGGGGCCTCAGTAGCATCACGCTGAGAGGTTGGAGCAGCCCGGAGAATGGTGGCCAGGGTCTCAGCAGCCGGGCAGGCTGATGGATGCTTCCCCCATCCTTCGGTGGCCAGTGGTTACCTGTTCCCATGTCAGAAGGAAAAAGAGGGCTTATCCAAAGATTCCTCTGATTTCAACCCTGTGTGTTCACAGAGGCATGTCACCTTTCATGGCTCCACCAGATGTCAATATTCAAACCTAGTCCCCAATTGGTTTTGCTGTAACTTTCTTGAAAAAATCTCTTCCATACAAAACCATTACAATATTGAATTTAGATTGATTGTTGTCAATTTTTCCATGCCAAAAATTTTCATTTCACAAAAAGTGAGAGCTACTTGTTTGGACTAAAGTCAACCTAGAAATATAATGGAATGCAATTCAGTAATAAAATTCAGGTTAAAGATGATATAAATATAAAAAAGATTTTGAAATTACATAGAATTAAGAACTCCTCCAATCCTTCATGCTTCTCCATACTTAGGTTTATCTGCTTTATCTGAAGAGGGGAAAAAAAAAGAGTTTACGATTTCATTATTGTTTTCTGCATAACATAGTTTTAGGCTGTTAAACACAAACTTATTTGCCTATTATTGCATCATTAATTTTTCTTCTATATCATCACAGTTTGATAATATATACCTGTCAATATTTTTAGAGCATGTTATGAGGGAGAACTTGCAATGCTATTCTGGAAAAGACAAAACTGTATGGAAACGTCCATTTATTTATCTTACAATGAGCTGATGAAGTTTTTAAAGGCTCCCCATTCTCAAATATTTAGGAATGGACAAATCTGCATCACTAGGGAAAAGGCTAATTACTCACAGTAAGGTCATTAGATACAGACTTTCTTTTCGTCATACAAAGACTAAGATTTTTGCAATAATGGCGCTTTGCGAGTAGATGAAGCAAATAAAAAATAAACCTCTTTATTCTGAAGCTCATGCAAAACCAAATGTTCTTTCAGTTGTACATCTGTAAAAATTAAAGTGGGAAAGGTATCAATAAAGCAAACAGCAATATTCAGCACAATATCTATTACTTATGCACACCTCCCCCATGACTGCATTGCTTCTGAAGTGACAGAAAGACACAAATAAGATAGTTGATTTGAATTTTTATTAAATTCATTGGAAATAATAAAATATTTTGCTGTTTCATTAATTGAATTGATTTTACAGAATAATATATTTTATTTTTGCAAACATTGTAGTCAACTATAAAAATGCTAGCATTTAATTCTGGTTCTGAAGCTCACTCATTTAAATTTCTATGGAATTAGAGAGATTCACTTTAAGACTTTGTATCCAGAAGTTTTCATAATTCTTTGAAAAATTATTACCACTAGCTAATCTCATGATGGAAATCAACATTCCTATTTTGTTCTAAAGCTGTGAAATGAAATTTTTTAGAAGGTTATGTACATCTCTGCTGCCTTCCACTCCAATTAGAATAAACTGTTTTAAAATTTTGGAAAAGACTGTTTAGGATTTTAAACATGGAATTATTATAACTATAATCTAATAGAATACCAGGACTTTAGCTATTCAGTTAGAATAGGTCTGCATTCTTTGTAAAATACATCAGATCATGGTTCAGCTCTCTGTCAATGCAATATTGTGGCTGTCTGTACAATTATGTTGTTATATTATGCTCTCTCTACCATACTAAAATCTTATTAACAGGAAACCTGAGAGATTATCTCATTCTCATTTCCTTACCCTACAGAGAGTCCTTGGCAGAAATTCCAAGAAAAAGAGATTAGGAGTTTTCAGTTGTCTTTTTAAGGGTGAAATCTGTCTTTTTACCCAAACTTTCTCTGACTAAAATTTACAACATACCTATTAATATGTGCCCATCATTTTTGCATTGAATAGGAAAAAAAAAAGCCAAGAAACACCAATATTAAAGAACAAACACTAGGAGACAGAAGATTATAACAACTCCTGCTGGATATTCACTGTACAGCATATGTCACCATTCAAATTAAGCCTCAAAGAAGCCAAACTTCAAATCATAAATGGTCTCATAAAATCTAGTGCAGTAACTGTAAAATGGAAATATAATAATAGTTTATGTAAATTGCAACATTTTATGCAAACTACTTACATAGGATTGTTACACAATTAATAGTGAGGTTTCTTTATTAAACACTCATTTTAAAAAAAATGGTAATGCTCAGAAAAGAAAAATATTTTTCCACATAATGGTAAAAGTATATTCCCTAGGACTTTTCAAATCAGAATAGCATTTTACAGTAACTCTTATAAAAAAGCTAGGTCGACTACAGCAAATATTTTAAACTGAATGTGGCATTTTTTCCTCATTAGAATTTCACAGAATGTTACCAACTCAGCAGATGTGTGAAATCTTTAGAAAACAGGATACATGGGCATTTAATAAATCTTCTAAGCAAGTAACTATAACAAGGATACAAAAACCCCAATCTTTCCACATTTTTCTAATTTTTTCTACATTTTTTACTTATTGCACCAAACAGCAGTTCAGAAATTATTTAAATAAAAAGATACATTTTGTTATTGTTTCTAGAGATAAAGTATATTATAATTTTATTTGTATTTGTATTATAGAAAGCATTTATATAATAAATAGCCTGTTCAACCTGTCATTGGACTTCAGGATATATTTGATGTAATAATGTAACAGGAATTGCAGAGTCAGCTGTTTTTTCTGGTAACAAAGTTAACCAAGTCACTCCTCTTCTACAACTGTTTTGGTTTTTAACACTGGTCTTTCATTTCAGAAATGTCATGTTCGACAGTAATGGTACAACTGTACTTTTTCTACATAAAAAGAGTAACCCATTCTAATTTGATCATTCTTGTAATTTCAATGATGTTAATGGATCTGAAATTACACATATTGTCACTGAGAAAGAAGCTACATTCTATGTTTAGGATAAGCCAAAATAGAGTTTTAGGAAGGTTGAGCCAAATTCAGAAACCAGGGTATTTTACAAATAATTTCAGAATCAAAACCAGGATGAGAAATGGCAACTGTCAGCCAGCTTTCTGAGAAATACCTCCTAAACGTACTTTTACCCTTGTCTGTGTGTGGATGTGCTGTCACAACTAAAGAAGATTTCTCTCTCAGTGTCACAAGAACATGGTCAGCTCATAAATGGGCAAAGGGAGCTACACACAATGTCATTTTGTCCTCTACTACAGAATTCTAAAAAAAAATGGAGATTGTTCAAGGACGGGAAAGGAGGGATATAAGGATAAGAATAATTTATATGTGGATTACAAAACCTGAAGAACTTCAGTGATCAGAAAGTGGTACCTTTCTCTATCTTTGAGTGATGTAGGTATTTGTAATGTGAATGCTCCAAGCAGTAAGTTCCCATATCCACAATTATCACAGGAGCAGTTGCTGAGTTCTTGAAGCAAATAGAATCACTCTATCACATGCTGCATTAGCTTTGAGTCTTCCTCTGTGTTACTGCAGTGGTTGATAAGAATATAGATAAAGCTTCAGGAGACATTAAGAATGGAGGCATTTTTAGCTAAACCACTGATACAGATTCAGCTCTGATTGGCACATTTCAGTGACAGCAAAAGGCTGGTTTGACAAGACACCTTGACAAATTTCATACTCAGTTTATGTATTCAGGCAGAGTAGAAGGCCATGCCCATGTCAGCAATTAATATGAACCGTTTTGCACACCATCTCAAGAGTTTAGTTTTTCTACTACAATAGCAAAAATTCCCTGGATGTCAGAGAGGAAAACACTCTCAGTTTACAGATATGAAATACGGAAAGGTATGTGGAAATACTGACTCTGTGACTAATGCAAAAGTAAGGAAGTAAGAAAAAGTGTAGGACAG
>NW_027094086.1:43624017-43644017 GCF_029207755.1 Chamaea fasciata | reverse complement strand
TTTTCTTTTACTGATTTTAATTATTCTCCGTCTGCAGTTCAAAACTTTAATAAACAATATTAAATAAGGACATGCACACTGTTGATTTTTATTTTTTTCCAGGCTTTTTAAAGAGATGCTCTCTCCTTCTCATTTGGAAGACCTTTTTGTAAGGACTTTCTCTATAGAATTCAGATTGTTATAAGTGCACTTTTCCATCCATCTCAAAATGTACAATGAATTAATGAACCCTTAAGCTCCAAGGTCTTTCTGAACAGTTTCCTTCCCCTGTAAATAGAAAAAAATCCAAAATGATAAAAAAAGTTCTAACAGAGATCTTCAAGAAAGATTTAAAGGAATGTAAAAAGTAATTGGGATTGTGTTGTTTTCTCCTGCCTTCTGTTCTTGACATATTTACAGTTTGTGAATTTAAATATATTGAAAGATTGAGCTTGTTATGGATGAATTTGGCTGAGAAGATTATGGAATTCCAGCTGAATCCCAATAGCTGAAAACAGCCCTGTCATGAATTGAAAATACCTTTTCTTAAAGTGCTGATAGTCCTAGATTCATGATTATGGGCCTATGACTTGTCTAAGGTGTAGACTGACCCAATTTAACAACTAAGACTGGATATTTTCAACCATGCCTTCTTAAAAAAGAGAAGTCTGTCATTCTCCCAGCATGTCTTTTATCTATATGGGAAAGGACAATTCAACATTGAGACTATCAATCACCAGGCAGAGAAAACGCTTTTACACTACTAAGTTCTCCCTACCACCTAGTAATATCACCTTTTTCCTCAGGTAACAACTAGA
Source organism: Chamaea fasciata (assembly GCF_029207755.1). Lineage (NCBI taxonomy): Eukaryota > Metazoa > Chordata > Aves > Passeriformes > Sylviidae > Chamaea > Chamaea fasciata. The sequence continues at coordinate 43,643,220 of NW_027094086.1, read as the reverse complement.
CAAAGATCTTGCTATTCCAGGAAAGGACATCTTTTTTGATAGGACATGTTGTTTGTTTTCTCAGTAGTCCTGACACTCAGACTTATATTAATACCCATATAGGGAGAAATCCATATGAAGATCTATATAGGTGTTGGTAATTAACTTTTCCTTTACAGTCACTGGGTGCTACAGAACCAAGTATTTATATGCTAGAAACCTTTGAGCGTCTAGCTTGAAGAATTTAGAAAATGGATGTTTTACTGATTAATTTAAATGAAAGATACAATTCTGTGATTTTTTTTCATGATGGATAATATTATTTTTAAAGAACACAGACTTAATTTCATAATTCCAAACCCACTAATTTCAGTACTACATGCAAAGTGTGAATGAAATAGCTATGAACTGTAAGAAGTCACACAACTCCAAAATCTGTCAAAATTCTTCCTTGCAATGAAAAAAAAGCAACAGACCTGCAGAACAGAAGAGTTTTTTGTGTGGGTTTTTTTCCTTGCAGATTTAATCTTCAGTGTAAAAAAACCCCTCAGTTCTTAGCTTTATTTCATGTTAGGAAATTTCATTATCAGTACTTCAGGGCAATAATTTTGAGTTCAATCACTCTTATAGCTAAAAGTGATCTTTACCTCAAAATCTGCTACAGTAAACAGAAGAAATTGAGATCTGCTCATGGGTTGGTCTAGAAATGGATCCATAATGATACTGACCAGAAAGTTAAAATTCTACACAAAAATTCTAGATGTAGGGAAAAGTGTTGCTCTGAAGGGAAATAAAATAAGATTAAACCTGTCTCTTGATTGCAATTCTAGATTCCACTTGTCAATACGGATTGTGGCTATCTCAGCTACTTTAGAAGGCTGGAAAATTTAGTCTCTCCATCTTCGCCCATGATCAAAGTACCTTTAAAACTGCACTTTTCTCAATTCTTTTGTTTAAGTTGATCAACTTTCTGGACTCCATGGAAGATTTATCTTTTTCTCAGTGTGAATTTTCCATTTCCAGTATGTAACACTCATTCTATTCATGGTGACAGAATCTAGTAATCATAGCAATGCCAGTGATGAAACAATTTTTTTCCTTCAAGTTTCCCAGCGAAAATGTCTAATAAGGTCTCATAATTTCTTTTTTATTCTGTCTACATGATTCTTTCTTATTCTATCTCAAGATAAAATGGAGCACTTTAATAAAATGTATTTCCAAGAAACATTCATTTTCAATAAATAAATTCAATTAATAACATTCGCCTCACTTTCTCATAAAGCTCAAACATAACACAAAGATTGTGAAACTGAGGAAAGATTCAACCCCACCTCCTTTGTGTACATTCTCCAAAAATTAAGCAGATTTTAGATAGTAATCATTGCTCATTATTTTTTAATTTGAAAAATACATCATACTGGTGTAAATGCAAGAGTGAAACCGTATGATTTATGTGTAAATCTCAAATCTTTTAATGTACTTGGTTAGCAGATTTCTTTTTTGGAAGTACAACATGTTGATACTCTTATTTTGAATAATTTGTTTGACTTCAGGTACATTTTAAAGAGCTAGACAAGCTGAAACTACCTGTAACTCATGGCTGACCTTTCCAACAACAACTTTAATTTGAATTGCGTGCATGGCAGCTTTCACAGGAATAGGTGACTAGAATTAGTGGCGCTTCTCTGTGTGGTATCCATTCTAATGAGAAAAGGAAAGAGATAGAAGGCCTACAGAGGTCTGTTTGACAACCTGGCATCTGTTAAATTGTCTTTGAAAGAAAAACATACCCTCCAAAAATACCCCTTCAAACTCATGCGGGCACAAAAGAGATCTGTTGTCTAGGTCGGTTGTCTCAATGTGGAAAAATTCTAGAGAATTGCACTGATCTTCTACACAGAATCATAGAATCATTTAGGCTAGGAAAAACCTTTAAGATCATTGAGTCAAACTGTTAACCCAGAACAGCCAAACCCACCAGTTAAGCCATGTCCCAAACTGCCACACCTGAACATCTCTTTAAAAACTCCAGAGATGAGGACTCACCCCCATCCCTGAGCAACCCATTCCAATGCTTGTCAACACTTCTGGTGAAAAGATTTTACTTACTATCCCAACTAAACCTCCCCTGGGAAACTAGACACCTTTTCTTGGCTGAAAATTTCATACTCCAAAATCATTAGGATGCAAACACCTTTTAAAAACATCTAGTCTTGCTTGTATTTCTTAATATGGTTTGTTACAATTCATATGGTAAGAAGAATCCAAACTCAGTGTCTAAGGTTTAAGATGGACTGAACTGTTATGTATCACAGACAATTCCCTGTTTGTATCCTTCTTATGACAAGATCCCTTGGACAGTCCTTCACTGACCATGAATATCCTGGTCTTTGCAGCTGCAATTTGCAATGATGAATACATTGAGTGATTTATCTGTTACAAAGAACCCCTTGAAACTGCATTCAAACGGCCTGAGAATTCTCCTGAGGAGAGATACACTTATCAGGGATTGAGGAAGAACATGTCACAGAAAGAATAGTGGTAAGAAGAGAATAAGTAGAAGAGGTTAAGGTAGAAGTATCCTCAGGATACTTATTATTAAGAATAGTTATGCTAAGGGTAATTATACAGACATTATCCTAAGTAAAAAGGATATTTTCTTTTAGAGATTCACATGAATGTGAATAGCTGCATTGAATGTAGAAAACTGAAATACAGAAACTGGAAGAGTTGATTCATCACTGAGTGGTACACATTCCTGATTGTTTTGGTATTTGTAAGAAGTAGCACAGCTTCAGTTATTGCAGATAGTCTATGCTATCTGTGCCATAAAAGAGACTATGAAAGAAACACAGAACACTTTTGGTTGAAAGGGGCTTTTGAAGATCTAGTTTCAACCCCTCTGCCATGGGCAGGGACACCTTTCAACAAACCAGGTTGTTCAAAGCCCAATCCAACCTGGCCCTGAATGTTCCAGGGACAGGGCATCCACAGCTGCTCAGGGCAACCTGTTCCAGGGTCTCACTGGTACCTCAGTCTTTTGCTCTAGTGTGAAGTGTTTAAATATCCTTGGATCTAAGAAAATACTAAACTAAACAACTGTTCTCTTTTAGAAAGCCTTATTGTGCATAAAACTGAGTGTGTATTGCAGGTGCTCTGTAAGGTGACAGAAAAAGTAAACAATTTTAAAAAATCATAAATTAGTGTGAAGTGTTTCATGTTTGAATTATTTTCTTTTCAGTGAAGGCTTGATTAGGAATTTTGGGGGTTTTGGAGCTAAGCAACCAGGAATATTTTAAAGAACTAAAATGGTATGAAACCATTGATAGATGGTGTCAAGTCCCACAGATCCGCAGGCACATGTTTAAATTAGTGGATATGAGTAATCCTATTGAATGTGTAGAATTTGAGCTTAAGTGAATATTTTTAAAATACACTAAAAGATGTACTAAGGCAACATTAGTTTTGTGCATCTATGTGTACATGAACATACAAACACATTTATAACGTGACAACTTGGCCTCAGTTCAAAATATATCTTTGCTGTTTCATAATAAAGACCACACAGAATCTATGTTAAAATGTGAAGTTAAACCACTTTAACTGTAAGTAGAATAAAGACTTACAAATCTGTCTTGTATAAAGTGTAAAGTGCCCATGTCCACTTGATACATAAGACTGCATTAGATGTTCTGTCGTTGTACAAATAACATTTTCTTTTTCTCTTTTCTTTTTTCCTTTTTCTCTTTTCTTTTCCTCTTTTCTTTTTTCTTTTTCTTTTTTCTTTTTCTTTTTTATTTTTCTTTTTTTTCTTTCTTCTTTTTTCTTTAAATGAGTCAGTCAGAAACCTCTGATAGCACCATTTCAAATGCAAATAATTCTGTTCCAACTGCCTCTTACATTAGCTAAATGAAGTCATCAGTAAACAAAATTGGAAGAAATCTTAACACAACTGCTGTAAACAACTTTAAAAGTTTTATATCCCGAAAGATTAAAAGTGTTAGAAGACAGTTCAGATTCACTGGAGATGTTCACCACTGATAAAGTTTATAGTCAAAATATAACTCTCTCATCTCACCCAAACTGATACTGGTCACAGCAAATTATAATCTAAGATAGATTTCTTGGAGGGTGATAATACCATTAGATTTAAGGAATTAAAAATACATGAAACTTTTGAGTTAATGAACAGGGTCCTTAACTGCTCATTTAATTCAAACAGCTGTTTGTTAATGCCCTAAGCAGTGTCATAAACTGTGAAAATACTGTTGAGTGCAAGACACTAGTTAATGCTATAAAGCAACACATGCTCTAATATTAAAAGGATTTAATGGGATTAATAGAGAATAAAACATTAACTCCCTATTATGATGTTTTTGGGACCCAAGGGCAAATTCTGGCTAAAAAGGACTCTGGTTCTAAGAGCACAAAAAGTAAACTATAGCACTGTACAGCAAATCATGGCAATTTTATGCTCCTGAAAAAAAGTGGAACCCTGATAAGATCACATCTGTTCCAATCACAGACTGGATAAAATCACTGTTTACTAAAGTCCTAAATAACTAAATATGTGGAACCCCAACAAGATCCCATCTGTTAAGACTACAATTTGGATAAGGTCCCATTTCAAAATTTCTATATAATACCATATACTGAAAAAATTTTATCTCCTTCAGTTTCATAAATTCTTTCATAGGGATACACAATGTTGTAAAAATCCTAGAGCATAATTAACTGGCTTGATGAATATTATTAATATAATAGAATTTAGACTCTCTATTCAAAAAAGGAATCAAAAATTAGTGTTTAAGCCATGCAACTTCAGTCATATATTTTTAATTTTAGTTATTTTGAACATATCTATACAATTACTTTTATCCCTTCCAAATACAATGACAGGTTTGATATCATATGCATCAGGAAACTACAAAAGCTTAATATTTGCAAAGTGTCTACAAGTTTTTTTGATTTTCTTTTGAAAGAATATAATTTTAGAATAGAAAACAGAAAGTAGGCTAAATTTACCTTTATAGGTATAGCATATTTGAAAATTGTCACTATGAGGAGAATTTTTTTTAAATTCACACAAGCCTAATATATAAATAAAATCTATTTCAATGCCCAAGATTATTTTAAAGCAGTCATACTGTAGAAAAGGACAATTAGGAATTTGGGCTTTTTTTCTAGAAATGAAAGTCAGCAAGGTTAAACATAATTTCAGGCCACTGTCCTCCAAAACATCAAGAATTGCTTTATAGAGGAGTCCGTAAAAGGAGATGTTCTTCTCTTCTTTTTAAATTGAAAAAAACCCCAAACCTCTACAAACCTAATAATATTTTAAAGTAATTTTATTGTAATATTTTTGCTAATGCCTGTATTTAATATTATTTAAAACATTAATAATAATTTGCAACAGCTCTGGAATAGCAGATATTTTCACCTGGATATCTCAGATCATGAATTTTAAATGATCACAGGATCAGATAGTGAAGAGCCATTATTTATAATAAAAATGAGGGCTGACAGCCACCAAAAAGGCAGTTGAAGATGTGAATGCTCACAATGCTTAAGTTCATCAAGAATATGAATTTCCTGTGCTTGGTACCTCAAAAGGAAATTGGTTAAAACCAGTCACATACCTAGGGGATAAGATTATCTACTTACAAAGTAGTTGTCTTCAACTATAGATTGTGTTTAGATTTTTCATAGGGGCACAGAAGTTTTTTGTATAATGAGGGGGCAGGAATGAAGAGACAAATTAAGAAATAGTTTTCCACCCTTCAACAAACTTTGAATATTTACAATCATAGAGTGATAGAATTTTTAAGGTTGGAAAAGACCTCTAAGATCAAGCCCATTTAGAAATGCTAATCATAGCATTTGAAATACCCTGTGTGTCCCAGCAAAGATTTAATTTCAGATACAGGCTGCTGTGGTTTTTTGTTTGTTTGGGTTTTTTTCCCAGCTTGTTTTAGTCTGTGAAAGCAAAATAATCCTCCTGAATGTTTATACTAGATTCCACTTGCAATAACAGGCGTTATTTCCCTGAAGCCTTCTGGCAGGTAAAATAACCCTGATCTTTTTTCTTGGACACATGTTTTCCTCCTCATAGACTTTCTTTTCTATTTAAAATATAACTTTGAGAAGATCCCTATGTTCTGTTCCACCTCTTTTGTGACATATTTGCTAGACAGCTCCTCCAAACAGTTCCCCACCTAAACTTTCTTACATGTATTGAGACATTAGAAGTTGCTTCCCTAAAATCTCGTGTTGCTGCATCTTGTGAATGTGCTCTTATCACACTGTTACTAGTGCAGTGGTCATCCCTTAAAAGTTAGCATTTTCCAAGTGTTGTTACAAAGGTAGTATCTGACAAGTGTTATTGAATGTTCTAAGGTCTTGCAGTGCAGGAACAAAAGCTTGTGCTATTGTTGTTCACAGCAATTGTGTAGAAGCCACTGGAAAATTCTGGGCATCTTTCCTACAGAAGTTGACTGTTCCATTACTTTAAGATTTTCTACCACACTTAGGTTCCCAAACATTTCCTACTACTTGATAAGATGATTTAGTATTTTTTTCTTCATCTAAGTACAAGACAAATTTCACATCACAAAACATTCAAATACACTATTTTCACAATACATAGCCATCCTTACTACTGAGTAGCAACTTGTACTGGTTCTAGCTGTGATAAAGTTTTTCATTGCAGGTGGTATGGTGCTGTCTGTTAGATTTGTGACCAAAGCTGTTCTAATAACAGTTATGTTTTAGCTAGTGCTGAACAGTGCTTGCATAGTGTCAAATCCTTCTCTTTTTCTCACTCTGCCCCTTGCAATGAAGAGCTGCAGCCCTTCCCTTCCCTTCCCTTCCCTTCCCTTCCCTTCCCTTCCCTTCCCTTCCCTTCCCTTCCCTTCCCTTCCCTTCCCTTCCCTTCCCTTCCCTTCCCTTCCCTTCCCTTCCCTTCCCTTCCCTTCCCTTCCCTTCCCTTCCCTTCCCTTCCCTTCCCTTCCCTTCCCTTCCCTTCCCTTCCCTTCCCTTCCCTTCCCTTCCCTTCCCTTCCCTTCCCTTCCCTTCCCTTCCCTTCCCTTCCCTCCCCTTCCCTCCCCTCCCCTCCCCTCCCCTCCCCTCCCCTCCCCTCCCTTCCCCTCCCCTCCCCTCCCTTCCTCTTATGGAATATAAAATCTTGTGGAAGAGGGACTTCATACTTATTCTGAGAAAAATAAGAGAAAAACAGGGGAGAACACTCATGGTAGGATAAGATAGTGATTAAAGACACCAGTGTGTACAGATATAGATATTGCTTAAAGCACTTAAAGTAGCAAGCTCTCTAGAATTTTCCCACATGTGGGTATAGCTGTGATTTATTGAGTTTTTAAAGTGAGGGCAAAAGAACACTTGGCATCATTTGTGAGAATATTCATAATGGGTAACATTAAAGCACAGAAGTTTATATCTTTAAAATGCTCCCATAATCCATGAGAAGAATAGACTCCATCAGAAGATGGTTAAGCAGAGCAGTATAATTTTTTGTTTGGAAACACTCTTGAGACTCTTGATAAGAGGAGATTGACTATCCTTCTCTCACCATGCCAGCGACTAATAATTTCCCTCCACATGCCCAGACTCTACCTAATTTCACGTACTCACTCTACTGCTTAGTATTCACTAGTCCTTAAAGTAGCTGCAATCCAATTCTAGGAATACAAAATACATATATTTTCCAATGTTTCCAGAATTTTTTATAAGTTTTCTTCTTCAATTGTCACTAGATCTAACACAGAGCTTCCAAGTATTACAAATGATAAGCAAAAAAAAAAAAAAAAAAAAGACAAAACCAAATTAGTGAAAGGATGGTGTAAAATGTGATAAGACATTTCAGGCAAAAAAATTATATCAAGGTTCAAATACACCATAGACTAACAGGTAAAAGATAATATTATGTTGATTGATTTAGTACAAGTAAGAAGACATTATAGCATTCACAAGAACAAAAGTTACACAAATTCTTACACATGAAAGAAGCAAAAGGAATTTTAACTCAACACAGATTTTTCTTAACTGAAGTTTTACCAAGACATGTAGTCATCTTCAGGTAGACATTTAAGCCTGAAAGATTGGATGGAGGACTTGAAGGGATATTAAGCAAGTGTGCAAAAGATACAAATTTGGGAGGAGCTGTTGACTTCCTCAAAGGCAGAGGGGCCCTGCAGAGACATCTCGATAAATCAGGGAGCTGGGCAATCACCAACCACATGAAGTTCAACAAGGGAAAGTGCCACTTTCTGTACCTGAAACAGGACTGTCCTGGTTGTGTGTACAGACTGGGAAATGAGATGCTTGAAGGCAGCACCATGCAAAGGCACCTGGAGGTCCTGGTTGGTGGAAAGTTGAACATGAGTCAGCAGTGCCCTGGCAGCCAGGAGGGCTGACCCTGTCCTAGGGTGCATCAGGCACAACATCACCAGCCAGGCAAGGGAGGGGATTGTCCTGCTCTACTCTGCACTGGAATGGCCTCACCTCGAGTGCTGGGGGCAGTTTTGGGCACCACAACATAAAACTTAAACTATTAAGAGAGCATCCAAAGGAGGGCCATGAGAATGTGAAGGGCCTTGAGGGGAAGCCGTATGAGGAGAAGCTGATGGCCACTTGGTCTGTTCAGCCTGTAGGAGACTGAGGGGAGACCTCAATGCAGTTACAACTTCCTCATGAGGGGAAGAGCAGGGGAAGACACTCCTCAGGGAAGTGGTCACAGCACCAAGCCTGACAAGAGTTTAAGAAAGTTTTGAACAATGCTCTCAGGCACATAGTGTGATTCTTGGGGGTGTCATGTGCAGGGCTAAGAGTAGTACTTGATGACCTTTGTGGATCCCTTCTGACTCAGAATATTCTATGATTCTTGAATGGATCAATTTTACAGCAGTGTACATATTAGAAAAACAAAACTTAAATTTTTTAGGTTTCTAGAAGTGAAAATGTTCCTCATTCCTGACTAGTAACTATAGACACTATGGACTTCTGGTTATCTACAGAACTAGTCATGTCAATAACTGGTGAAACTGAGATTGTTGAATTCTCATCTATAGTATCGTGAGAGCTATGGGTGCAGTATTTCTTCACACACTTGCCTCACGTATCTTTTAGATATTTCAAAAATAATCCCAACTAAATGATTCAAACTAAATGTCTAGTGAATTAAAATTACAATCCAGGCCTTGTTAGAAAGTTACAACTTCCTGTGTAATATCTAATTTGTAAGTTTAATTTCTAGTTCACAGTACTCAAGATGTAGATGCAAATAAAGGTGAAGAGAAAGATGGATAATAATAGTCATTAATTTTGTCACTAAACAATGAGGCATAGCCTCCCTGTTTTTATCGCTGCTGTCAAGATAGAATATTAGTATTGAACCTTGTCTTCCTATGTAAAATGTTTCTATATTCATTTGTATCAAAAATAGTATTGAAATTGGTTGCAACAGAGGGAAAATGAAAGGCCAATAAAATTCTTTCTGAGATAGTTTGAACTTTCTATCTAGAGCCATATGTACAAGATAAATGTTTATCTTCACTAGAAATATTTTCTACTCTTGTGGAATCTATAAGATCCTCACTGAAAGCCTGAAAATTATCTGTGAACAACTAAAGAGATTTACTTTTGTCTGTAACTAAATCTTGGACATTCCAGCATATAAAAATGTATCCCAACAGCACATACTACACTTAAAATCTCCTAATTGTCTAAGTATCTGTCTCTCTGTGTCTGGTTAAGTAAAGGAATATTTTATTTGTTAGACAGGAAAGGTAGCATTAAAATCTAATATTAAGGATGGATATGGCAGAATCTGCTGAATTAGGTGCATCCCTTCCAAAACACTGCTGAGCCAAGAGTATGGCTCCAATGCTATACAGACCTTTGTTTCTCCATGTAACAGCAGGGAAATATGGACATTTAAGTTCTCTCCTATAGTACTATTTTGAAAATAATTCAAACCCTTTTCAATAACAACATTGTTACATTAAATTTTTAGGTTGCAGCTACAGAAAGAATGTAATAATATTTTGAAAGAGATGTCTGAGATACATGTATGGTAAGTGCTTCAAGGCCCTTTCCTTCCAAGGATTCTAAAAGTAAAATAGTTCTTTTCTTCTCAATGAAAGACTTAACTAAAATAAGCAGTATGAACAAGTTTCCAACTGTGAACTAATTAAAGATAATTCCCCTTCATGGTTTTTCCACTAAATGTTATTTGTGATTTTATTTTGCTTTCCCAAGTTTGTCTTACTTTACATATCTGTTGTCTATAAGGCTAATGCAAAATACTAATAATTTTAAATACTGAACAATACATCCCAAACCTTAGAAAGTTAAAACTACCGTTTATTAAGTCTGGGAAAAAAAATTAAATTTTAACTTGTGTACACACTTGCAGACTCATACTAGTAACACCCTTTAACTTTACCAAGCAATAACAAAACATGAAAAAATTACAAAAAAATCCAATCAAAAAGCAACAAAACATCAGGAATCCATTATTTTCATTTTGCTTATTAAGACTTGAACACAGCATAATATGCAAGTACCTCTACAGTGCTGAAGTCAGCCTTTGAAATATCAATGCTACTCTAAATGAAGTAAAGTTATCAGCACTTCCAAATCAATCCTGCTGTATGACAGCATAAGTAACAAAACCTAACCAATCCAGTCAAGGTCCTTGGGGTTTTGTATTCAATGCTACTTAAGGCACACTGCCCTGTGGCATAGGAAAAGGAAGGCTGGAGTTTTTAAGAGGTATAAATTTGCATTCATAATGATCTAGGATGCTCTCATACACCCACCCCTCTCCCCCAAGGTCCACAGAGAACCAACCTGGCTTGAATTCAGTGTTGACCGGTTTTGAGGAGTAGATTTGACTATAGACTTTCTAAGGTAATTTCAAACCTGGATGAGTACGTGATTGTAAGCCTGGGGTATCTCACCCTCCTCCTTAACTGATGGGTGAAGATGTTTTAGCACAGCTCTGGCAATATGACACCTTTCTGACACTTGCTTTCCCATGCTCCTTAACAGTGGGGATGGAGAAGATGTGGAGAGCCCTGACAGCCACAGCCTCACTGCTGGTCTCGTAATCCATAACCAGAAATGCATCCACGGTGGCCAAGAATCAGAGGCCTCATGTCCCATGGCAGCTGAACATGCAAGCATACAATAGGCATTCTTTACATTATCCAGAACTCTGTATAGTTAAGGACATAACCATCTGGGAATGCAGTATCATTCCCTACAATTGACTCACTCCCTCTCTTACATGGGCCATCACTGCGTTAGCATAATAGAGAAAAGGCACAATTTAAAACTGAGCAATGAAGCTATAATTCAGCTTTCAAAAATTAAACATGATTCTCATTCCCTCTTAAGCCTTCTGGGGGCTTTGCTGAAGACAAAAGATCAGTTTTGCTGCTCCTTTTACAGCACACAGGAAGTATTTTAATTTCAATTTAAAAATTGATATTTTGTTCTAATTGCATATGCAAATCTGTAAGACATTCAAAACAAAAAACTCCTACCTACTGACATCAATCCCAAAAAATACATCAGATTTGTTCTCTGAAGTAATTTGTCACATCTGTGAGTGGTGATGCAAACACACTTAAAGCAGAAGTATTTAATAATTGTTCCCATTGCAGCTGAAAATATCTTTTGCTGCTAGGGAAAGTCATGAAACCTGAGGAATCTCTAAGATCTGCCATTAGAGACAGATGACAATCCTTTCAGCTCTTCCTGATAGTGCTTGTAACAGGAATAAATCACAGTAAATATTATCTTCAAACATTTCCTCAACACAATTATACCAATGATTTAAAATTAGCAGAAGTTCTCATTTTCCTACACAATGCACCAGATCAGAAAAGGGAACCAAAACAGAATAGTGAAATACAGCTTTAGAGAAATTCAGCCTCTTTTCAGAACATAAGCTTCCTTTCTGCCAGTGCCTTAGCTCTGAGGAGTAGGTTTATGAGCTGACAACTTGACAGTATTTCTTTGTTATGACTGGCTAAGGATGTCCAATTGTCATACAATAATTTTCAGTAATTAGTATACATATTAGAAGTAACTCATCTTTTCACAAGAACAATGTTCTTTTGGATAAACAATAGCTTCTGCAACACTAAATTATAGAGGCCAAGCTACTAATTTATGGTGGGTTACAATTATACATGTTGTGGGCCACAAGAACTCTGTGGGCTGTGTAATGAAGGCCAATAGTTTAAAAACTGATTAGAATTACAAATAATCTGCCAGGTGTTTTCATCGCTGTTTTGGAAGACAGAATTATCCTAGCCAGAGTCTCCAAAGCCAAGATGAGAGAAAATATGGAAAATTCTATGGTAAATAACACTTCAAAAATACCTGTTTCAAAGCGAGTATTATTTTTATATCAGTGATCAAGAATAAGAGTAGCACAGTAGTGGCACTACCACATAAAACCTCATCACCCCACACACATTGTGCTGGCCTAGTAAATTTGACCATGAGTCTCGTCCTCTCAGACCATCTGTAGGAGATTTGTGGGCAGAAATAAATTAATAGTAGAATAATTACAGAAGAGGGGTACAGTTAAGAGTTGGATTTATCTGTACTTACGTCACAGGAGTTAGTTACAACTCCCTAACTCACATCATTACTTGAAAATTTGAAATATTCCTTTTAAATAAATTAGGAATAAGCCAGAAAAGCTAAGTCCTTTCATTTTCTTCCCGATAGAATTTGAATGCAGAATTTTAAATCTAAGAAAATTATCATATTAAATAGGTGATGGTTATCTGTGATTTATAGCTAATCAACAGCATTGTCATAAACAAGATTACCATAAACATGAGCTCTAGATTTCAGGTGTCCAGCTATACTATATAGCACCTAATAAAATAATATGAAAAATAAAATAAAGCATCTAAAATAATGATTTGAGTTAAAGGGTCAAAAATAGTGCTATTTTTCTATTGAATCATAGAATATGCTGAGTGGGAAGCGATCCCCGAGGATCATCAGCTCCAGCCCCTGGCCCTGAAAAGGACACTCCAAGAATCACACCATGTGCCTGACAACATTGTCCAAACTCTTTCCGGACTTCATCAGGCTTTGTGCTGTGACCGCTTCCCTGGGGAGCCTGTTCCAGTGCCCACCCACCCTCTGGGGGAAGAACCTTTTCCTGATATCCAACCTAAACCTCCCCTGACAGGATTCAGGCCATCCCCTCAGGTCTTGTTGCTGGTCACACAGAGCAGAGCTCAGTGCCTGAGTCTCCACTTGCCCTTGTGAGGAAGCTGCAGATGTCTGTGAGCTCTCCCCTCAGTCTCCTCCAGGCTGAACAAGCACAGTTTTCATACAGATAGCATTCGTATTTTCACTTGGGAATGGCCATGATGAGGTAAAATCATTTTCTATTTGTAACAACTTTTAACAGTCTTGGATTAGAAGAGGTTTTAGAGAAAACAAGTCACAACACGGGATGTGAACGTATACTCTGACATTCAGAATGAGAAAAAAAATCACAGTGATGTGGATTTAAAACATTAGCATGAAGTTCTTTTCAGTGTTAACATTAAGGAGTTTTACTTGACCATACAGATCATACAGGTAGGTTCTAAACTCTAACTGACCTGGAAATACACAGATTTTATTGTTACACAAACAATAATATCTGTTACATTAATAAATTGTCTATGGATTATTGTTATATAAAAACATTCAGCCCAGATCTGATACTAGACATATATGTGATTAAATTGCTAAGGGAAGGTATTCGTTTTGTTCAAGTGGCAAATGTAACTGTTTTCAGAAGTACTACATAAGAAACATAAAAAATATAAAAAATAAAGCATAAAGAACATTAACTGTATTTGAAGTATCCAAAATGTCAAAACTACAACACCATTCATTAGGTCAGGGTAAAACCATTTTGCTATCATTCAGTACAGATGCAGCTTATTAAATTTCAGTTGTTAAGGAACACTAAGTAGATGTGGGTTAGTCTACAAATTTCCTGAGAGCATATGCCAGCACTTCCAAAGGTTATGTTACAAAAGAAAAAAATTCAAGTTTATATTCAATATTACAAGAAAATACTAACATGTCAAATTCTTGACTCAACCTTTTTTAAAATTAGAAATTTAATTTAATTAAAACTTGTGCACTAAAATATCCTTTTTGAATGGATACTAATTTTAAATTTCTTTTTTTCTGAACCTGTTTCATTTTATACTTATAAATCCCTTAAAATTCTTCCAAGTTGAATGACAAAGTTTTTAGACACCTGAGAATATTCTGTGATATTTAGATTTAATATATAAATTAAATTAATGCTAAAGCTTTTGTTATTCAGGTTTTTGGTGTTCAGAATTGCGTGTTCTACTCTTGTAAATCTAGAATGCAAGTGTAGGTTTCTAAGGCTGTTGGTACTCTATAAGTTTATAATTTAAATAGATTAGATCTTGTTACAGGCAACAGTTTAAATCACCACTGCATTTGAAATATATAGTTAATAAACATAAAAAATATGTTGAGCACATGTGCTGAACTGAAGAACCCCTGGAATTTTAAAATAATGCCTTAAAAAATTCAAACTATAACAGTGCTGCCTATTTGTAACAGATTTTCTAATCCAGCATGTTTTTAAAAGATAGGTACTACCTTGTCCAGTGCAGAAGAAAATCACTATGCAACAATGATTTTCTGAACCTGATTGCACCAAAAACAATTGCATTTGTGGAAACCGAAGTGTGAAAAGCTTTTAGGGATGATAAGAAGGGAACTGAATAACAGTACATGTTTCTGCATAAGGGTAACTGCAAATGGTGATCTTTGCAACAGAGTAAAACCCTTCAGCTTCATTTTGGGAACTCATTGTGCCTAAACTATCTCTGCAGGATGAAGTGAGTTTAGGTCTAGACAAACATAACAGGTAAAGAAAATAAAGAAATAGGGGAAAAGAAATTTTAAAATACTTTAAAGACAAGTTTCTGCTGAAAAGAACAAGGTTGCATAGATTTTGGAGAGGGGAGATGCAACCATTCTATTCTACAAGAGCCAAAAGATGTTCTGAAAAAATAAAGGTAGATAAAACAATGAAATAGATATCACAGTCCTGACCTTAGTCTGTAGATGACTTTCTCTACCATTGTGATGCTGAGTGTAGATCAAGTGAAAAATTAATATTAAAAAACAAATGCTTATCAAGAAAAAGTTTTTTGTACATATTGGTTTAACTTGGACTTTGAGCTAATTTGGATGTTTAAAATTATTTTCTGGGTGAAGTGCATAAGAATTTTTAGGTTTATTGGAAAAAAAGTAAAAGATTTCTAGCCAATCTTCTGACTTCTTTTTCTGCTGGTCTACAAGAATAGAAACCAATTCTTTCAGGTCTCCAAAGTCTTGCTGTATGATCAGCCCACTTGAACTTGTACTCAAAGCCTTTATCAAAATCTACAGCAATCTGATGGAGAATCTATTTATATTTTTATGAGCATGGCATTCTAAGAGAAGGAACTGCCAGTTTTGACCTTTGCTCAAATACACTCTGACATGAAATAACCCATTTTTTTAAAAGGACCTGCACATTCAGATCCTTTGAAAAAACTGAATTATTGCAACTGCATTGGATTATGGCCCCTGAGAAAAATTGTCATTTTTGTCTGTTGCACAAACTGTCCTAAGACACTAATTTGTAGATCCTTTTGCG
The DNA here is from genome assembly GCF_029207755.1 of Chamaea fasciata. NCBI lineage: Eukaryota > Metazoa > Chordata > Aves > Passeriformes > Sylviidae > Chamaea > Chamaea fasciata. The sequence goes on along the minus strand of NW_027094086.1, from coordinate 43,627,505 downwards.
ATTTTAAGCAAAAAAGGATTTTTTTTCTTTTCTTTAAAAGATCCTCTGCTTCTTTGTACCATTTGTTCCTATTTTCTACCATCTATATGAAGTCTACATCTTGTCGTATATGACATCTTTTCCTGTAAAAAATCCTGTACTTCAAAACTGGCAAACTCTATTTAATTCCTATTTGACTGGTCTGTACCAATGCCTACTGAAGACTGATGTGCCTAATAAGGCATTATTTACCAGCATTGGATAATCCCTGTGCTTGCTAACATGCAAATGGTTTGCAAGTCTTTTGACCTCTGACATGATCAAACAGTAATGGCATCTTTTGACCACCATTGATAAAAAAAAAAAAAAGGCAATATACATTAACAAAGAAGGGTAGTGAGTTCTAGCCAAGGGTTAATTAAACAAACCACAATAAGATTTAAATAATGATTTCTATTTCTATTAACAAAGCATAGGTCTGGGCAGCTACTAACATCAAAGTAAAATGTGTATTCAAATCACACCTGTTCAATTTCTCAAAAGTGCTATTTCAGCTAATTTAACCACTCATTCCTCTTAGGGACACATTTTCCTGGGAAATTTAAGCTACTGAAATCAACCTGAGTAAATCATGCAGTTAAATGATTTTTGATAATAGAAAAATTTGGCTGACTGAAAATGCTTAAAGACTGTGGAAGTACAGAATACTAGTGGATGACTAGACAGTTTCGCATTCCATATGTCACAAACATGAGTCTCAACTAACAAATTTGTTATGATCTAACTACCAACACTTAATTTGCAGTGCTAGAAAACATGACAGAAAAAAAAATCATTTCCCTACAGAAATTATTATTTCTCTAGAATGAATATTAACAGAATATACTGGAGGCTTTCCCCTCCTGCTTTAGAGATGGACAGGACCATCAAGATATAAAACCGTAGAATTGTGTTCTTTTCTTCATGTCTGCCAGTATGATTTGGTTTGTACCAAATACAAATACACTGGTATATGCCCCTTGCAGTCCTATGGCGCTTATTTGCATTGCAGAAACAGGTATACCCTAATTTGCAGGGATGTGCTACTCAGTTCAGCTTCTGTAGCTGTCTGGTCTTCCACACAAATTTCCAGAGTATTACTTAATCAAGCAACCTCTTAATAATTACAGTCCCAAAAATCCTGTTACTCTTAGTACAATCAACGCTCACATTATTTCATGTTCAAAATGGATAGAAAGAGCATAAAATGTCAGCCTTGTAGTCTTACAAAACCTCTGCTTCTTCATCAACAAGAAGGAAACAATTTTGCTGTGGCAGGCTTGTGTCTCAGTTGTCAGCACTCTAAATATCTCTGATCTGTGTCTTGGAGGCACGGAACTCTTCTTGGACGGCTAGCAGGATCCCATTTTTGAGCCTGATTTTAGAACAGGTTCTGAGTCAGCTTCTCGCTTCTCAAGTAGAAAAAGTGAGGCGATATGACAGAACATTTAGTTCCATGTTTAAACCCATTTCACTATAAAAAATGGCAGGGAGCAGTAGGAGATATTTCTGTACATCTTACTCAATAAAGAGTATTTCAGAATTCTTATTTTATTAGATATACTAAATCTGGGGGTTATGTGAAACAAACTCCAGGTCTTAAACTCGTGATACTAACTTATTAAAATAAAATCAGAACTTCATATCTCTCTCAGACTATGTGATAAACTAAGTCTTCAGCTGTGACCTTAGGCACGCACTGACCACTATGAAGCACTCTTGTTGCCTAGCTACAAGTTCTCACTTTTAGATTCAACACTGCTTCTGAATGGTGACCTAATGAAGGGCGTCTTTGCTCAAAAATACTACTTTTTTAAACTTAATTGATGAGTCTAATAAGAGTTAATACACACTATGAGTCTTGTAACACATAATTTCATACATATCCATTTAAAATTCTTTAACAGTACAGTCTCATGTTTTCTTTGGTATATCTGAAATTGTCATGATTCTAGTGAATAAATTTTGAAGGAATTACTTAAACCATAGTTCTTTCTCTAGTGATGCTACATATTCTTCAGTAACTTCTCTTTGAAGAGATAGTTCAATACAGTTACAAGACTCACAACACCCCAAATTGATGGTGTATGGGCACGTGTGTGTGCGTGATTTCACTGTCACAAGTCCCAATCCCACAGTTTTGGTTTGTTAGTTGGATTGTTCACACTTTCATTTTGCCTCAGGCAACTGTCTATACTACCATATGATGCTGCTGTCATCAAAATCATCTTCTACAGAGCCATTGTGACCCATTTATTCAGCAATGCATTGACAGTTGAGACACTTTTATGAATTTCAATTCCCGAGCTAAAAGAACTTTCAAATGAAAAATTTTGCTTTTTCAAACTGAAGTTTATATGGAGATAACAGGAATTGAGATCCCATAGATCTGTGCTTTGCTTAGTTGTGGAGCTGTATTGAGATGGGTTGATCACAGAACATGGCTTTAGGGGAACTGCCTCAGACAGTCAGAAGTGTGAAAACCTGTAACATCACTTGAGTCCAGGTCCCTACTCCACCTTCTGTTGCAGATGATTCTTCACAACTAGGCTTGGTAATAATACAGGAGCAGCTACGATTTTACTATGTAACCCTAAGATTCCTCACAGCAAGGTAGATTCCACCAGATTTAGGGTTTGCTTTGTCAGAAAGTGGACCAAAATTAGAAGCAGGTACTCTCAAGCATTCAGAATTAAGTGACTTGAATTTCACATAGAGTAGAAGAGTAAGAGTGCATCATACCAATGTTTCATGCACAGTAACCAAACTTTTAATTCACTCCAGAACAGGTTTTTTTATTTTTACAGCCCAAACTGGGTGAAGTTGCATTTATCTGAGAAATTCTCTCTTTTTACAGCTCATTACAACTAAGACAGTCATATTTCCTCTATAACAGAGTTAAGGGAAAAGGTTCTTTCACCTATGTTCTAAACGGTGAATTAATTTAGTTCCAGCTACACAAAACTCTGGACATCCTTGCACCTTGTATACACAGATTAGCTACTTTTAGATGGCTTCCCAGTGCCATGGAATCACAGAATGTCCTGTGCTGGAAGGGACCCCCAAGGACCATCAAATTCGAACTCCTGGCCCCGCTCAGGGCATCCCCAGAAATCACTCCTTGTGCCTGAGAACATTGTCTCAAACACATCTGGAACTCTGCCGGCTTTGGTGCCATTACCACTTCCCTGTTTCAACATCCGATCTCCCTCTGGTCGAAGAACCTTTCCCTAATATCCAACCTAAACTTCCCTGGAACAGCTCCATGCTATGCTACAATGGTGTGCACACTTCTACAATGACACCATACAGAACAGAAGTCTTTTTAAGTAGAAATTTGAAAAAGGGGGTAAGAAAAGACCTTGCACCCTAACGACAACCTGATACCTACCAATCTGTGTAAATAAGTGTACAATAACCACAGTAAAAGCAACCTAAAAATGCATTTAGTAATACAGTATGCTGATTTA